>NW_026734302.1:922500-1139339 GCF_949786415.1 Peromyscus eremicus
GACTGGGAAATGAACGCTAGTTCGCCTTACAAGAAACACAATATGCTTTTGAGAAAAGAGCACTCTTCTACTCTAATATGTTTCCTATGTGGTCCTAACAGTGAGCTTGCTCAGAACAAAAGAACTGTGCTTCCTACACACATGAGCCTTATCTAGTTCAACTCTCCTTAGGAAACTGACAAGAACAGTAGCTCCTCTTCAGTCCAATACACTGTATTTGCTACGAACAGACGTGAGTGGTATTTTCACTGTGTATGGCAATGGGAGCGCAATAGTGACTCTTCTTAACAGAAAAATCTCTTGCTCGTAGGAATATAAACTGCATGTGATTCAACTCCATTTAGGACTGGGAAACAAACGCTAGCTTGCCTTACTAGAAACACACTCTGCTTTTGAGAAAAGAGCACTCTTAATCTCTACTGTGTTTCTTATAAGGCCAGAAAAGGGAGCTTGCTCAGAACAAAAGAACTGTGCTTCCTACACACACGGGCCATATCTAGTTCAACTCTCCTTAGGAAACTGACAAGATCAGTAGCTCCTCTTCAGTCCAATACACTGTACTTGCTGGGAACAGACGTGAGTGCTATATGCACTATGTAAGGAAATGGGAGCGCAATAGTGACTTTCCTTACCAGAAAACAACTCTTGCTCGTAGGACCAAAAACTGAATGTGACTCAACTTCATTTAGGACTGGGAAACAAACCATAGCTCACCTTGCAAGAAACACACTCTGCTTTTGAGAAAAGAGCACTCTTCTTCTCTACTGTGTTTTCTACAGGGCCAGTACAGTGAGCTTGCTAAGACCAAAAGAACTGTGCTTCCTACACACACGGGCCATATCTAGTTCAACTCTGCTTAGGAAACTGACAAGAACAGTAGCTCCTCTTCAGTCCAATACACTGTACTTGCTGGGAACAGACGCGAGTGCTACTTGCACTGTGTATGGCAATGGGAGCACAATAGTGACTGTTCTTAACAGAAAAAAACTCTTGTTCGTAGGACCAGAAACTGCATGGGATTCAACTCCATTTCTGACTGGGAAACAAACACTAGCTTGCCTTACAAGAAACACTCTCTCCTTTGAGAAAAGAGCACTCTTCTACTCTACTGTGTTTGCATATGGTCCGAACAGTGAGCTTGCTCAGAACAAAAGAACTGTGCTTCCTACACACACGGGCCATATCTGGTTCAACTCTGCTTAGGAAACTGACAAGAACAGTAGCTCCTCTTCAGTCCAATACACTGTACTTGCTGCGAACAGACGGGAGTGCTATTTGCACTGTGTATGGCAATGGGAGCGCAATAGTTGTTTTCCTTACCAGAAAACAACTCTTGCTCGTAGGACGAGAAACTGCATGTGATTCAACTCCATTTAGGCCTGGGAAACAAATGCTAGCTTGCCTTACAAGAAACACACTCTGCTTTTGAGAAAAGAGCACTCTTAAACTCTACTGTGTTTCACATAGGGCCAGAACAGTGAGCTTGCTCAGAACAAAAGAACTGTGCTTCCTACACACACGGGCCATATCTAGTTCATTTCAGCTTAGGAAACTGACAAGAACAGTAGCTCCTCTTCAGTCCAATACAGTGTACTTGCTGGGAACAGATGCGAGTGCTACTTAAACTGTGTATGGCAATGGGAGCGCAATAGTGACTTTCCTTACCAGAAAACAACTCTTGCTCGTAGGAACAAAAACTGCATGTGATTCTTCTCCATTTAGGACTGGGAAACAAATGCGAGCTCGCCTAACAAGAAACACACTCTGCTTTTGAGAAAAGAGGACTCTTCTACTCTACTGTGTTTCCTAAGGGGTCTGAACAGTGAGCTTTCTCAGAACAAAAGAACTGTGCTTCCTACACACACGGGCCATATCTAGTTCAACTCTGCTTAGGAAACTGACAAGAACAGTAGCTCCACTACAGTCCAATACAATGTACTTGCTGGGAACAGATGCGAGTGCTATTTGTACTGTGTATGGCAATGGGAGCGCAATAGTGACTTTCCTTACCAGAAAACAACTCTTGCTCATAGGACCAAAAACTGCATGGGATTCAACTCCATTTAGGACTGGGAAACAAACGCTAGTTCATCTTACTAGAAACACAATCTTCTTTTTAGAAAAGAGCACTCTTCTACGCTACAATGTTGACTATAGGGCCAGAACAGTGAGCTTGCTCAGAACAAAAGAACTGTGCTTCCTACACACACGGGTCATATCTAGTTCAACTCTGCTTAGGAAACTGACAAGAACAGTAGATCCTCTTCAGTCCAATACACTGTACATGCTGGGAAGAGACGCCAGTGCTATTTGCCCTGTGTATGACAATGGGAGCGCAATAGTGACTCTTCTTACCAAAAAACAACTCTGCTCGTAGGACCAGACTGCATGGGATTCAACTCCATTTAGGACTGGGAAATAAACGCTAGTTCGCCTTACAAGAAACACAATATGCTTTTGAGAAAAGAGCACTCTTCTACTCTAATATGTTTCCTATGTGGTTTTAACAGTGAGCTTGCTCAGAACAAAAGAACTGTGCTTCCTACACACATGGTCCTTATCTAGTTCAACTCTCCTTAGGAAACTGACAAGAACAGTAGCTCCTCTTCAGTCCAATACACTGTACTTGCTACGAACAGACGTGAGTGGTATTTTCACTGTGTATGGCAATGGGAGCGCAATAGTGACTCTTCTTAACAGAAAAAACTCTTGCTCGTAGGAATATAAACTGCATGTGATTCAACTCCATTTAGGACTGGGAAACAAACGCTAGCTTGCCTTACTAGAAACACACTCTGCTTTTGAGAAAAGAGCACTCTTCTACTCTACTGTGTTTCTTATAAGGCCAGAACAGGGAGCTTGCTCAGAACAAAAGAACTGTGCTTCCTACACACACGGGCCATATCTAGTTCAACTCTCCTTAGGAAACTGACAAGATCAGTAGCTCCTCTTCAGTCCAATACACTGTACTTGCTGGGAACAGACGCGAGTGCTATATGCACTATGTATGGAAATGGGAGCGCAATAGTGACTTTCCTTACCAGAAAACAACTCCTGCTCGTAGGACCAAAAACTGAATGTGACTCAACTTTATTTAGGACTGGGAAACAAACCATAGCTCACCTTGCAAGAAACACACTCTGCTTTGAGAAAAGAGCACTCTTCTTCTCTACTGTGTTTCCTACAGGGCCAGTACAGTGAGCTTGCTAAGACCAAAAGAACGGTGCTTCCTACACACACAGGCCATATCTAGTTCAACTCTGCTTAGGAAACTGACAAGAACAGTAGCTCCTCTTCAGTCCAATACATTGTACTTGCTGGGAACAGACGCGAGGGCTATTTGTACTGTGTATGGCAATGGGAGCACAATAGTGACTGTTCTTAACAGAAAAAAACTCTTGTTCGTAGGACAAGAAACTGCATGGGATTCAACTCCATTTCTGACTGGGAAACAAACACTAGCTCGCCTTACAAGAAACACTCTCTCCTTTTGAGAAAAGAGCACTCTTCTACTCTACTGTGTTTCCATATGGTCCGAACAGTGAGCTTGCTCAGAACAAAAGAACTGTGCTTCCTACACACACGGGCCATATCTGGTTCAACTCTGCTTAGGAAACTGACAAGAACAGTAGCTCCTCTTCAGTCCAATACAGTGTACTTGCTGGGAACAGATGCGAATGCTACTTGCACTGTGTATGGCAATGGGAGCGCAATAGTTGTTTTCCTTACCAGAAAACAACTCTTGCTCGTAGGAACAAAAACTGCATGTGATTCAACTCCATTTAGGACTGGGAAACAAATGTGAGCTCGCCTAACAAGAAACACACTCTGCTTTTGAGAAAAGAGGACTCTTCTACTCTACTGTGTTTCCTAAGGGGTCTGAACAGTGAGCTTTCTCAGAACAAAAGAACTGTGCTTCCTACACACACGGGCCATATCTAGTTCAACTCTGCTTAGGAAACTGACAAGAACAGTAGCTCCACTTCAGTCCAATACAATGTACTTGCTGGGAACAGATGCGAGTGCTATTTGTACTGTGTATGGCAATGGGAGCGCAATAGTGACTTTCCTTACCAGAAAACAACTCTTGCTCATAGGACCAAAAACTGCATGGGATTCAACTCCATTTAGGACTGGGAAACAAACGCTAGTTAGCCTTACTAGAAACACAATCTGCTTTTGAGAAAAGAGCACTCTTCTACTCTACCATGTTAACTATAGGGCCAGAACAGTGAGCTTGCTCAGAACAAAAGAACTGTGCTTCCTAAACACACGGGCCATATCTGGTGCAACTCTTCTTAGGAAACTGACAAGAACAGTAGCTCCTCTTCAGTCCAATACACTGTACTTGCTGCAAACAGATGCAAGTGCTATTTGTACTGTGTATGATGGGAGCATAATAGTGACTCTTCTTACCAGAAAACAACTCTTGCTCGTAGGACCAGGAACTGCATGTGATTCAACTCCGTTTAGGACTGGGAAACAAAAGCTTGTTCGACTTACAAGAAACACAATCTGCTTTTGAGAAAAGAGCACTCTTCTACTCTAATGTGTTTCCTATGGAGTCAGAACAGTGAGCTTGCTCAGAACAAAAGAACTGTGCTTCCTAAACACATGGGCCATATCTAGTTCAACTCTGCTTAGGAAACTGACAAGAACAGTAGCTCCTCTTCAGTCCAATACACTGTACTTGCTGGGAACAGACGTGAGTGCTATTTGCACTGTGTATGGCAAAGGGAGCGCCATAGTGACTCTTCTTACCAGAAAACAACTCTTGCTCATACGACCAGAAACTGCATGTCCTCAAATACATTTAGGACAGGGAAACAAACGCTAGCTTGCCTTACAAGAAACACACTCTGCTTTTGAGAAAAGAGCACTCTTCTACTCTACTGTGTTTCCTATGGGGTCCGAACAGTGAGCTTGCTCAGAACAAAAGAACTGTGCTTCCTGCACACACGGGTCATAGCTAGTTCAACTCTGCTTAGGAAACTGACAAGAACAGTAGCTCCTCTTCAGTCCAATACACTGTACTTGCTGGGAACAGACGTGAATGCTGTTTGCACTGTGTATGGCTATGGAAGCGCAATAGTGACTCTTCTTCCAAGAAAACAACTCTTGCTCGTAGGAACAGAAACTGCATGTGATTCAACTCCATTTAGGCAAAGGAAACAAACGCTAGCTCGCCTTACAAGAAACACACTCTGCTTTTGAGAAAAGAGCACTCCTAAACTCTACTGTGTTTCCTATAAGGCCAGAACCGGGAGCTTGCTCAGAACAAAAGAACTGTGCTTCCTACACACATGGGCCATATCTAGTTCAACTCTCCTTAGGAAACTGACAAGAACAGTAGCTCCTCTTCAGTCCAATACATTGTACTTGCTGGGAACAGATGCGAGTGCCACTTGCACTGTGTATGGCTTTGGGAGCACAATAGTGACTTTCCTTACCAGAAAACAACTCTTGCTCATACGACCGGAAACTGCATGTGATTCAACTCCATTTAGGACTGGGAAACAAACGCTAGCTCGCCTTACAAGAAACACACTCTGCTTTTGAGAAAAGAGCACTCTTCTACACTACTGGGTTTCCTATGGGGTCCGAACAGTGAGCTTGCTCAGAACAAAAGAACTGTGCTTCCTACACACACGGGACATATCTAGTTCAACTCTGCTTAGGAAACTGACAAGAACAGTAGATCCTCTTCAGTCCAATACACTGTACATGCTGGGAACAGACGCCAGTACTATTTGCCCTGTGTATGACAATGGGAGCGCAATAGTGACTCTTCTTACCAGAGAACAACTCTTGCTCGTAGGACCAGACTTCATGGGATTCAACTCCATTTAGGACTGGGAAATGAACGCTAGTTTGCCTCACAAGAAACACAATATGCTTTTGAGAAAAGAGCACTCTTCTACTCTAATGTGTTTCCTATGGGGTCCGAACAGTGAGCTTGCTCAGAACAAATGAACTGTGCTTCCTACACACACGGGTCATAGCTAGTTCAACTCTGCTTAGGAAACTGACAAGAACAGTAGATCCTCTTCAGTCCAATACACTGTACATGCTGGGAACAGACGCCAGTGCTATTTGCCCTGTGTATGACAATGGGAGTGCAATAGTGTCTCTTCTTACCAGAAAACAACTCTTGCTCGTAGGACCAGACTGCATGGCATTCAACTCCATTTAGGACTGGGAAATGAACGCTAGTTTGCCTTACAAGAAACACAAAATGCTTTTGAGAATAGAGCACTCTTCTACTCTAATGTGTTTCCTATGTGGTCCGAACAGTGAGCTTGCTCAGAACAAAAGAACTGTGCTTCCTACACAAACGGGCCATATCTGGTTCAACTCTTCTTAGGAAACTGACAAGAACAGTAGCTCCTCTTCAGTCCAATACACTGTACTTGCTGCGAACACACGCCAGTGCATTTTGCAATGGGTATGGCAATGGGAGCACAATAGGGACTCTTCTTACCAGAAAACAACTCTTGCTCATAGGACCAAAAACTAGATGGGATTCAACTCCATTTAGGACTGGGAAACAAACGCTCATTCGCCTTTCAGGAAACACAATCTGCTTTTGAGAAAAGAGCACTCTTCTTCTCTACCGTGTTAACTATAGGGCCAGAACAGTGAGATTGCTCAGAACAAAAGAACTGTGCTTCCTACGCACACGGGCCATATCTGGTTCAACTGTTCTTAGGAAACTGACAAGAACAGTAGCTCCTCTTCAGTCCAATACACTGTATTTGCTGGGAACAGACACGAGTGCTATTTGCTCTGTGTATGGCAATGTGAGCACAATAGTGACTTTCCTTACCAGAAAACAACTCTTGCTCGTAGAACCAGAAACTGCATGGGATTCAACTCCATTTCTGACTGGGAAACAAACACTAGCTTGCATTACAAGAAACACACTCTGCTTTTGAGAAAAGAGCACTCTTCTACTCTACTGTGTTTCCTATGGGGTCCGAACAGTGAGCTTGCTCAGAACAAAAGAACTGTGCTTCCTACACACACGGGTCATAGCTAGTTCAACTCTGCTTAGGAAACTGACAAGAACAGTAGATCCTCTTCAGTCCAATACACTGTACATGCTGGGAACAGACGCCAGTGCTATTTGCCCTGTGTATGACAATGGGAGTGCAATAGTGTCTCTTCTTACCAGAAAACAACTCTTGCTCGTAGGACCAGACTGCATGGCATTCAACTCCATTTAGGACTGGGAAATGAACGCTAGTTTGCCTTACAAGAAACACAAAATGCTTTTGAGAATAGAGCACTCTTCTACTCTAATGTGTTTCCTATGTGGTCCGAACAGTGAGCTTGCTCAGAACAAAAGAACTGTGCTTCCTACACACATGGGACTTATCTAGTTCAACTCTGCTTAGGAAACTGACAAGAACAGTAGCTCCTCTTCAGTCCAATACACTGTACTTACTGCGAACAGACACGAGTAGTATTTTCACTGTGTATGGCAATGGGAGCGCAATAGTGACTCTTCTTACCATAAAACAACTCTTGCTCATAGGAACAGAAACTGCATGTGATTCAACTCCATTTAGGCCTAGGAAACAAACGCTATCTCGTGTTACAAGAAACACACTCTGCTTTTGAGAAAAGAGCACTCTTAAACTCTACTGTGTTTCCTATAAGGCCAGAACAGGGAGCTTGCTCAGAACAAAAGAACTGTGCTTCCTACACACACGGGGCATATGTAGTTTAACTCTCCTTAGGAAACTGACAAGAACAGTAGCTCCTCTTCAGTCCAATACACTGTAATTGCTGCGAACAGAAGCCAGTGCTATTTGCACTGTGTATGGCAATGGGAGCGCAATAGGGACTCTTCTTACCAGAAAACAACTCTTGCTCGTAGGACCAGAAACTGCAAGTGATTAAACTCCATTTAGGACTGGGAAACAAACGCTAGCTCGCCTTACAAGAAACACAGTCTGCTTTTGAGAAAAGAGCACTCTTCTACTCTACTGCGTTTCCTATAGGCCCAGAACAGTGAGCTTGCTCAGAACAAAAAAACTGTGCTTCCTACACACACGGGCCATATGTAGTTCAATTCTGCTTAGGAAACTGACAAGAACAGTAGCTCCTCTTCAGTCCAATACACTGTACTTGCTGGGAACAGACGGGAGTGCTATTTGCACTGTGTATGACAATGGGAGCGCAATAGTTGTTTTCCTTACCAGAAAACAACTCTTGCTTGTAGGACCAGAAACTGCATGTGATTCAACTCCATTTAGGCCTGGGAAACAAACGCTAGCTTGCCTTACAAGAAACACACTCTTCTTTTAGAAAAGAGCACTCTTAAACTCTACTGTGTTTCCTATAGCGGCAGAACAGTGAGCTTGCTCAGAACAAAAGAACTGTGCTTCCTACACACACGGGCCATATCTAGTTCAATTCAGCTTAGGAAACTGACAAGAACAGTAGCTCCTATTCAGTCCAATACAGTGTACTTGCTGGGAACAGATGCGAGTGCTACTTGCACTGTGTATGGCAATGGGAGCACAATAGTGACTTTCCTTACCAGAAAACAACTCTTGCTTGTAGGAACAAAAACTGCATGGTATTCAACTCCATTTAGGACTGGGAAACAAACGCTAGCTTGCCTTACAGGAAACACAATCTGCTTTTGAGAAAAGAACACTCTTCTACTCTACCGTGTTAACTATAGGGCCAGAACAGTGAACTTGCTCAGAACAAAAGAACTGTGCTTCCTACACACGGGCCATATCTGGTTCAACTCTTCTTAGGAAACTGACAAGAACAGTAGCTCCTCTTCAGTCCTATACACTGTACTTGCTGCAAACAGATGCGAGTGCTATTTGCACTGTGCATGATAGGAGCATAATAGTGACTCTTCTTACCAGAAAACAACTCTTGCTCATACGACCAGAAACTGCATGTCCTCAAATACATTTAGGACAGGGAAACAAATGCTAGCTCACCTAACAAGAAACAAACTATCCTTTTGAGAAAAGAGCACTCTTCTACTCTACTGTGTTTCCTATAGGGACAGAGCAGCGAGCTTGCTCAGAACAAAAGAACTGTGCTTCCTACACACATGGGCCATATCTAGTTCAACTGTGCTTAGGAAACTGACAAGAACAGTAGCTCCTTTTCAGTCCAATACACTGTACTTGCTGCGAACAGACGAGAGTGCTATTTGCACTGTGTATGGCAATAGGAGCGCAATAGCTACTCTTCTTAACAGAAAAAAACTCTTGCTCATAGGAATATAAACTGCATGTGATTCCACTCCATTTAGGACTGGGAAACAAATGCTAGCTCGCCTTACAAGAAACACACTCTGTTTTTGAGAAAAGAGCACTCTTCTACTCTACTGTGTTTCATATAGTGCCAGAAGAGTGAGCTTGCTCAGAACAAAAGAACTGTGCTTCCTACATACTCGGGCCAAATCTAATTCAACTCTCCTTAGGAAACTGACAAGAGCAGTAGCTCCTCTTCAGTCCAATACACTGTACTTGCTGGGAACAGACGTGAGTGCTACTTGCAAAGTGTGTGGCAATGGGAGCACAATAGTGACTTTCCTTACCAGAAAACAACTCTTGTCATAAGACCAGAAACTGCATGTGATTCAACTCCATTTAGGCCTGGGAAACAAACGCTACCTCGCCTTACAAGAAACACACTCTGCTTTTGAGAAAAGAGCACTCTTAAACTCTACTGTGTTTCCTATAGGGCCAGAACAGTGAGCTTGCTCAGAACAAAAGAACTGTGCTTCCTACACACACGGGCCATATCTAATTCAATTCAGCTTAAGAAACTGACAAGAACAGTAGCTCCTCTTCAGTCCAATACATTGTACTTGCTGGGAAAAGATGCGAGAGCAACTTGCACTGTGTATGGCAATGGGAGCGCAATAGTGACTTTCCTTACCAGAAAACAACTCTTGCTCTTAGGAACAAAAACTGCATGTGATTCTACTCCATTTAGGACTAGGAAACAAACGCTAGCTTGCCTTACAAGAAACACACTCTGCTTTTGAGAAAAGAGCACTCTTCTACTCTACTGGGATTCCTATGGGGTCCGAACAGTGAGCTTGCTCAGAACAAAAGAACTGTGCTTCCTACATACACGTGCCATATCTAGTTCAACTCTGCTTAGGAAACTGACAAGAGCAGTAGATCCTCTTCAGTCCAATACACTGTACATGCTGGGAACGGACGCCTGTGCTATTTGCCCTGTGTATGTCAATGGGAGCGCAATAGTGACTCTTCTTACCAGAAAACAACTCTTGCTCGTAGGACCAGACTGCATGGGATTCAACTCTATTTAGGACTGGGAAATGGACGCTAATTTGCCTTACAAGAAACAAAATATGCTTTTGATAAGAGCACTCTTCTACTCAAATGTGTTTCCTATGTGGTCCGAACAGTGAGCTTGCTCAGAACAAAAGAACTGTGCTTCCTACACACATGGGCCTTAGCTAGTTCAACTCTTCTTAGGAAACTAACAAGGACAGTAGCTCCTCTTCTGTCCAATACACTGTACTTGCTGGGAACAGACGCGAGTGCTATTTGTACTGTGTATGGCAATGGGAGCACAATAGTGACTGTTTTTAACAGAAAAAAACTCTTGCTCGTAGGACCAGAAACTGCATGGGATTCAACTCCATTTCTGACTGTGAAACCAACACTAGCTCGCCTTACAAGAAACACACTCTCCTTTTGAGAAAAGAGCACTCTTCTACTCTAATGTGTTTCCTATGTGGTCCGAACAGTGAGCTTGCTCAGAACAAAAGAACTGTGCTTCCTACACACGGGGCATATCTAGTTCAACTCTGCTTAGGAAACTGACAAGAACAGTAGCTCCTCTTCAGTCCACTACACTGTAATGCTGCGAACAGACGCCAGTGCTATTTGCACTGTGTATGGCAGTGGGAGCACAATAGGGACTCTTCTTACCAGAAAACAACTCTTGCTCGTAGGACCAGAAACTGCAAGTGATTCAACTCCATTTAGGACTGGGAAACAAACGCTAGCTCGCCTTACAAGAAACACACTCTGCTTTTGAGAAAAGAGCACTCTTCTACTCTACTGTGTTTCCTAAGGGGTCTGAACAGTGAACTTTCTCAGAACAAAAGACCTGTGCTTCCTACACACACGGGCGATATCTAGTTCAACTCTGCTTAGGAAACTGACAAGAACAGTAGCTCCACTTCAGTCCAATACAATGTACTTGCTGGGAACAGACGTGAGTGCTATTTGCACTGTGTAAGGCAATGGGATCGCAATAGTTGTTTTCCTTACCAGAAAACAACTCTTGCTCGTAGGACCAGAAACTGCATCTGATTCAACTCCATTTATGCCTGGGAAACAAACGCTAGCTCGCCTTACAAGAAACACACTCTGCTTTTGAGAAAGAGCACTCTTAAACTCTTCTGTGTTTCCTATAGGGCCAGAAGAGTGAGCTTGCTCAGAACATAAGAACTGTGCTTCCTACACACACGGGCCATATCTAGTTCAATTCAGCTTAGGAAACTGACAAGAACAGTAGCTCCTCTTCAGTCCAATAAACTGTACTTGCTGGGAACAGACGTGAGTGCTACTTGCACTATGTATGGCAATGGGAGCACAATAGTGACTTTCCTTACCAGAAAACAACTCTTGCTCATAGGACCAAAAACTGCATGTGACTCAACTTCATTTAGGACTGGGAAACAAACGATAGCTCACCTTGCAAGAAACACACTCTGCTTTTGAGAAAAGAGCACTCTTCTTCTCTACTGTGTTTCCTATAGGGCAGTACAGTGAGCTTGCTCAGAACAAAAGAACTGTGCTTCCTACACCCACGGGCCATATCTAGTTCCACTCTGCTTAGAAAACTGAGAAGGACAGTAGCTCCTCTTCAGTCCAATACAGTGTACTTGCTGGGAACAGATGTCAGTGCTATTTGCACTGTGTTTGGCAATGGGAGCACAATAGTGACTCTTCTTACCAGAAAACAACTCTTGCTCATACGACCAGAAACTGCATGTCCTCAAATACATTTAGGACAGGGAAACAAACACTAGCTCGTCTTACAAAAGACACACTCTCCTTTTGAGAAAAGAGCACTCTTCTACTCTACTGTGTTTCCTATAGGGACAGAACAGTGAGCTTGCTCAGAACAAAAGAACTGTGCTTCCTACACACAGGGACCATATCTAGTTCAACTCTGCTTAGGAAACTGACAAGTACAGTAGCTCCTCTTCAGTCCAATACACTGTACTTGCTGGGAACAGACGTGAGTGCTACTTGCAATGTGTATGGCAATGGGAGCACAATAGTGACTTTCCTTACCAGAAAACAACTCTTGCTCATAAGACCAAAAACTGCATGGGATTCAACTCCATTTAGGACTGGGAATCAAACGCCAGTTCGCCTTACAAGAAACACAATCTGCTTTTGAGAAAAGAGCACTCTTCTACTCTAATGTGTTTCCTATGGGGTCCGAACAGTGAGCTTGCTCAGAACAAAAGAACTGTGCTTTCTACACACATGGGCCATATCTAGTTCAACTGTGCTTATGAAACTGACAAGAACAGTAGCTCCTCTTCAGTTCAATACACTGTACTTGCTGCGAACAGACGAGAGTGCTATTTGCACTGTGTATGGCAATAGGAGCGCAATAGGTACTCTTCTTAACAGAAAAAAACTCTTGCTCGTAGGAATATAAACTGCATGTGATTCCACTCCATTTAGGACTGGGAAACAAATGCTAGCTCGCCTTACAAGAAACACACTCTGTTTTTGAGAAAAGAGCACTCTTCTACTCTACTGTGTTTCATATAGGGCCAGAAGAGTGAGCTTGCTCAGAACAAAAGAACTGTGCTTCCTACATACTCGGGCAAAATCTAGTTCAACTCTCCTTAGGAAACTGACAAGAGCAGTAGCCCCTCTTCAGTCCAATACACTGTACTTGCTGGGAACAGACGTGAGTGCTACTTGCAAAGTATATGGCAATGGGAGCACAATAGTGACTTTCCTTACCAGAAAACAACTCTTGTCATAAGACCAGAAACTGCATGTGATTCAACTCCATTTAGGGCTGGGAAACAAACGCTAGCTCGCCTTACAAGAAACACACTCTGCTTTTGAGAAAAGAGCACTCTTAAACTCTACTGTGTTTCCTATAGGGCCAGAACAGTGAGCTTGCTCAGAACAAAAGAACTGTGCTTCCTACACACACGGTCCATATCTAGTTCAATTCAGCTTAAGAAACTGACAAGAACAGTAGCTCCTCTTCAGTCCAATACAGTGTACTTGCTGGGAACAGATGCGAGAGCTACTTGCACTGTGTATGGCAATGGGAGTGCAATAGTGACTTTCCTTACCAGAAAACAACTCTCGCTCTTAGGAACAAAAACTGCATGTGATTCTACTCCATTTAGGACTAGGAAACAAACACTAGCTTGCCTTACAAGAAACACACTCTGCTTTTGAGAAAAGAGAACTCTTCTACTCTACTGGGTTTCCTATGGGGTCCGAACAGTGAGCTTGCTCAGAACAAAAGAACTGTGCTTCCTACACACACGTGCCATATCTAGTTCAACTCTGCTTAGGAAAATGACAAGAGCAGTAGATCCTCTTCAGTCCAATACACTGTACATGCTGGGAACAGACGCCTGTGCTATTTGCGCTGTGTATGTCAATGGGAGCGCAATAGTGACTTTTCTTACCAGAAAACAACTCTTGCTCGTAGGACCAGACTGCATGGGATTCAACTCTATTTAGGACTGAGAAATGGACACTAATTTGCCTTACAAGAAACAAAATATGCTTTTGCGAAAAGAGCACTCTTCTACTCTAATGTGTTTCCTATGTGGTTCTAACAGTGAGCTTGCTCAGAACAAAAGAACTGTGCTTCCTACACACATGGGCCTTATCTAGTTCAACTCTTCTTAGGAAACTGACAAGGAGAGTAGCTCCTCTTCTGTCCAATACACTGTTCTTGCTGGGAACAGACGCGAGTGCTATTTGTACTGTGTATGGCAATGGGAGCACAATAGTGACTGTTCTTAACAGAAAAAAACTCTTGCTCGTAGGACCAGAAACTGCATGGGATTCAACTCCATTTCTGACTGTGAAACCAACACTAGCTCGCCTTACAAGAAACACACTCTCCTTTTGAGAAAAGAGCACTCTTCTACTCTAATGTGTTTCCTATGTGGTCCGAACAGTGAGCTTGCTCAGAACAAAAGAACTGTGCTTCCTACACACACGGGGCATATCTAGTTCAACTCTGCTTAGGAAACTGACAAGAACAGTAGCTCCTCTTCAGTCCACTACACTGTAATGCTGCGAATAGACGCCAGTGCTATTTGCACTGTGTATGGCAGTGGGAGCACAATAGGGACTCTTCTTACCAGAAAACAACTCTTGCTCGTAGGACCAGAAACTGCAAGTGATTCAACTCCATTTAGGACAGGGAAACAAACGCTAGCTCGCCTTACAAGAAACACACTCTGCTTTTGAGAAAAGAGCACTCTTCTTCTCTACTGTGTTTCCTATAGGGCCAGTACAGTGAGCTTGCTCAGAACAAAAGAATTGTGCTTCCTACACACACGGGCCATATCTGGTTCAACTCTTCTTAGGAAACTGACAAGAACAGTAGCTCCTCTTCAGTCCAATACACTGTACTTGCTGGGAACATACGCTAGTGCTATTTGCACTGTGTATGGCAATGGGAGCGCAATAGTGACTTTCCCTACCAGAAAACAACTCTTGCTCATAGGACCAGAAACTGCATGTGATTCAATCCATTTAGGACTGGGAAACAAACGCTAGCTCGTTTTACAAGAAACACACTCTGCTTTTGAGAAAAGAGCACTCATCTACTCTACTGGGTGCCCTATGGGGTCCGAACAGTGAGCTTGCTGAGAACAAAAGAACTGTGCTTCCTACACACGGGCCATATCTAGTTCAATTCTGCTTAGGAAACTGACAAGAACAGTAGCTCCACTTCAGTCCAATACAATGTACTTGCTGGGAACAGACGTGAGTGCTATTTGCACTGTGTATGGCCATGGGAGCGCAATAGTGACTTTCCTTACCAGAAAACAACTCTTGCTCATAGGATCAAAAACTGCATGGGATTCAACTCCATTTAGGACTGGGAAACAAACGCTAGTTCGCCTTACAGGAAACACAATGTGTTTTTGAGAAAAGAGCACTCTTCTACTCTACCGTGTAAACTATAGGGCCAGAACAGTGAGCTTGCTCAGAACAAAAGAACTGTGCTTCCTACACACACGGGCCATATCTGGTTCAACTCTTCTTAGGAAACTGACAAGAACAGTAGCTCCTCTTCAGTCCAAAACACTGTACTTTCTGCAAACAGATGCGAGTGCTATTTGCACTGTGTATGATGGGAGCATAATAGTGACTCTTCTTACCAGAAAACAACTCTTGCTCGTAGGACCAGAAACTGCATGTGATTCAACTCCGTTTAGGACTGGGAAACAAAAGCTTGTTCGCCTTACAAGAAACACAACCTGCTTTTGAGAAAAGAGCACTCTTCTACTCTAATGTGTTTCCTATGGGGTCAGAACAGTGAGCTTGCTCAGAACAAAGAACTGTGCTTCCTACACACATGGGCCATATCTAGTTCAACTCTGCTTAGGAAACTGACAACAACAGTAGCTCCTCTTCAGTCCAATACACTGTACTTACTGGGAACAGACAGGAGTGCTATTTGCACTGTGTATGGCAATGGGAGCGCAATATTGACTCTTCTTACCAGAAAACAACTCTTGCTCATACGACCAGAAACTGCATGTTCTCAAATACATTTAGGACAGGTAAACAAATGCTAGCTCACCTTACAAGAAACACACTCTGCTTTTGAGAAAAGAGCACTCTTCTACTCTACTGTGTTTCCTATAGGGCCAGCAGAGTGAGCTTGCTCAGAACAAAAGAACTGTGCTTCCTACACACAGGTGCCATATCTAGTTCAACTCTGCTTAGGAAACTGACAAGAACAGTAGCTCCTCTTCAGTCCAATACACTGTACTTGCTGGGAACAGACGCGAGTGCTATTTGCACTGTGTATGACAATGGGAGCGCAATAGTGAGTTTCCTTACCAGAAAACAACTCTTGCTCATAGGACCAGAAACTGCATGTGATTCAACTCCATTTAGGACTGGGAAACAAACGCTATCTCGCGTTACAAGAAACACACTCTGCTTTTGAGAAAAGAGCACACTTCTACTCTACTGGGTTTCCTATGTGGTCCGAACAGTGAGCTTGCTCAGAAAAAAAGAACTGTGCTTCCTTCACATACGGGCCATACCTAGTTCAACTCTCCTTAGGAAACTGACACGAACAGTAGCTCCTCTTCAGTCCAATACACTGTACTTGCTGGGAACAGACACGAGTGCTATTTGCTCTGTGTATGGCAATGGGAGCGCAATAGTGACTTTCCTTACCAGAAAACAACTCTTGCTCGTAGGACCAGAAACTGCATGGGATTCAACTCCATTATGGACTGGGAAACAAACGCTAGCTCGCCTTACAAGAAACACACTCTGCTTTTGAGAAGAGAGCACTCTTAAACTCTACTGTGTTTCCTATAAGTCCAGAACAGGGAGCTAGCTCAGAACAAAAGAACTGTGCTTCCTACACACACGGGCCATATCTAGTTCAACTCTGCTTAGGAAACTGACAAGAACAGTAGCTCCTCTTCAGTCCAATACAGTGTACTTGCTGGGAACAGATGTGAGTGCTACTTGCAATGTGTAAGTCTTATGGGAGCACAATAGTGACTTTCCCGACCAGAAAACACCTCTTGCTCATAAGACCAAAAACTGCATGGGATTCAACTCCATTTAGGACTGGGAAACAAATGCTAGTTCGCCTTATAAGAAACACAATCTGCTTTGTGAAAAGAGCACTCTACTACTCTAATGTGTTTCTTATGGTGTCCGAACAGTGAGCTTGCTCAGAACAAAAGAACTGTGCTTCCTACACACATGGGACATATCTAGTTCAACTCTGCTTAGGAAACTGACAAGAACAGTAGCTCCTCTTCAGTCCAATACACTGTACTTGCTGCGAACAGACGGGAGTGCTATTTGCACTGTGTATGGTAATGGGAGCGCAATAGGGACTCTTCTTACCAGAAAACAGCTCTTGCTCGTAGGAATAGAAAGTGCATGTGATTCACTTCCATTTAGGACTGGTAAACAAATGCTAGCTCGCCTTACAAGAAACACACTCTGCTTTTGAGAAAAGAGCACTCTTCTACTCTACTGTGTTTCCTATAGGGCCAGAACAGGGAGCTTGCTCAGAACAAAAGAACTGTGCTTCCTACACACACGGGTCATATCTAGCTCAACTCTGCTTAGGAAACTGACAAGAACAGTAGCTCCTCTTCAGTCCAATACACTGTACTTGCTGGGAACAGACGCGAGTGCTATATGCACTATGTATGGAAATGGGAGCGCAATAGTGACTTTCCTTACCAGAAAACAACTCTTGCTCATAAGACCAAAACCTGCATGTGACTCAACTTCATTTAAAACTGGGAAACAAACGATAGCTCACCTTGCAAGAAACACACTCTGCTTTTGAGAAAAGAGCACTCTTCTTCTCTACTGTGTTTCCTATAGGGCCAGTACAGTGAGCTTGCTCAGAACAAAAGAACTGTGCTTCCTACACACACGGGCCATATCTAGTTCACTCTGCTTCAGAAACTGACAAGAACAGTAGCTCCTATTCAGTCCAATACACTGTACTTGCTGCAAACAGACGCGAGTGCTATTTGTACTGTGTATGGCAATGGGAGCACAATAGTGACTGTTCTTAACAGAAAAAAACTCTTGCTCGTAGGACCAGAAACTGCATGGGATTCAACTCCACTTCTGACTGGGAAACAAACACTAGCTCGCCTTACAAGAAACAGACTCTCCTTTTGAGAATAGAGCACTCTTCTACTTTACTGTGTTTCCATATGGTCCGAACAGTGAGCTAGCTCAGAACAAAAGAACTGTGCTTCCTACACACACGGGGCATATGTAGTTCAACTCTGCTTAGGAAACTGACAAGAACAGTAGCTCCTCTTCAGTCCAATACACTGTACTTGCTGCGAACAGACGCCAGTGCTATTTGCACTGTGTATGGCAGTGAGAGCGCAATAGTGACTCTTCTTACCAGAAAGCAACTCTTGCTCGTAGGACCAGAAACTGCAAGTGATTCAACTCCATTTAGGACTGGGAAACAAACGCTAGCTCGCCTTACAAGAAACACACTCTGCTTTTGAGAAAAGAGCAGTCTTCTACTCTACTGTGTTTCCTATAGGCCCAGAACAGGGAGCTTGCTCAGAACAAAAAAACTGTGCTTCCTACACACACGGGCCATATCTAGTTCAATTCTGCTTAGGAAACTGACAAGAACAGCAGCTCCTTTTCAGTCCAATACCCTGTACTTGCTGGGAACAGACGCGAGTGCTATATTCACTATGTATGGCAAAGGGAGCGCAATAGTGACTGTTCTTAACAGAAAAATCTCTTGCTCGTAGGACCAGAAACTGCATGTGATTCAACTCCATTTATGCCTGGGAAACAAACGCTAGCTCGCCTTACAAGAAACACACTCTGCTTTTGAGAAAGAGCACTCTTAAACTCTATGTGTTTCCTATAGGGCTAGAACAGTGAGCTTGCTCAGAACAAAAGAACTGTGCTTCCTACACACACGGGACATATCTAGTTCAATTCAGCTTAGGAAACTGACAAGAACAGTAGCTCCTCTTCAGTCCAATACAGTGTACTTGCTGGGAACAGATGCGAGTGCTACTTGCACTGTGTATGGCAATGGCAGCACAATAGTGACTTTCCTTACCAGAAAACAACTCTTGCTCATAAGACCAAAAACTGCATGGGATTCAACTCCAGTTAGGACTGGGAAACAAACACTAGTTCGGCTTACAAGAAGCACAATCTGCTTTTGAGAAAAGAACACTCTTCTACTCTAATGTGTTTCCTATGGGGTCCGAACAGTGAGCTTGCTCAGAACAAATGAACTGTGCTTCCTACACACATGGGACATATCTAGTTTAACTCTCCTTAGGAAAGTGACAAGAACAGTAGCTCCTCTTCAGTCCAATACACTGTACTTGCTGGGAACAGACGTGAGTGCTATTTTCACTGTGTATGGCAATAGGAGCGCAATAGTGACTCTTCTTACCAGAAAACAACTCTTGCTCATACGACCAGAAACTGCATGTGACTAAAATCCATTTAGGACTGGGAAACAAACACTAGCTCACCTTACAAGAAACACACTCTGCTTTTGAGAAAAGAGCACTCTTCTACTCTACCGTGTTAACTATAGGGCCAGAACAGTGAGCTTGCTCAGAACAAAAGAATTGTGCTTCCTAAACACACGGGCCATATCTGGTTCAACTCTTCTTAGGAAACTGACAAGAACAGTAGCTCCTCTTCAGTCCAATACACTGTACTTGCTGCGAACAGATGCCAGTGCTATTTGCACTGTGTATGGCAATGGGAGCGCAATAGTGACTTTCCTTACCAGAAAACAACTCTTGCTCATAGGACCAGAAACTGCATGTGATTCAATCCATTTAGGACTGGGAAACAAACGCTAGCTCGTTTTACAAGAAACACACTCTGCTTTTGAGAAAAGAGCACTCATCTACTCTACTGGGTGCCCTATGGGGTCCGAACAGTGACCTTGCTGAGAACAAAAGAACTGTGCTTCCTACACACGGGCCATATCTAGTTCAATTCTGCTTAGGAAACTGACAAGAACAGTAGCTCCACTTCAGTCCAATACAATGTACTTGCTGGGAACAGACGTGAGTGCTATTTGCACTGTGTATGGCCATGGGAGCGCAATAGTGACTTTCCTTACCAGAAAACAACTCTTGCTCATAGGATCAAAAACTGCATGGGATTCAACTCCATTTAGGACTGGGAAACAAACGCTAGTTCGCCTTACAGGAAACACAATGTGTTTTTGAGAAAAGAGCACTCTTCTACTCTACCGTGTAAACTATAGGGCCAGAACAGTGAGCTTGCTCAGAACAAAAGAACTGTGCTTCCTACACACACGGGCCATATCTGGTTCAACTCTTCTTAGGAAACTGACAAGAACAGTAGCTCCTCTTCAGTCCAAAACACTGTACTTTCTGCAAACAGATGCGAGTGCTATTTGCACTGTGTATGATGGGAGCATAATAGTGACTCTTCTTACCAGAAAACAACTCTTGCTCGTAGGACCAGAAACTGCATGTGATTCAACTCCGTTTAGGACTGGGAAACAAAAGCTTGTTCGCCTTACAAGAAACACAATCTGCTTTTGAGAAAAGAGCACGTTTCTACTCTAATGTGTTTCCTATGGGGTCAGAACAGTGAGCTTGCTCAGAACAAAGAACTGTGCTTCCTACACACATGGGCCATATCTAGTTCAACTCTGCTTAGGAAACTGACAAGAACAGTAGCTCCTCTTCAGTCCAATACACTGTACTTGCTGGGGACAGACGGGAGTGCTATTTGCACTGTGTATGGCAATGGGAGCGCAATAGTGACTCTTCTTACCAGAAAACAACTCTTGCTCATACGACCAGAAACTGCATGTCCTCAAATACATTTAGGACAGGGAAACAAATGCTAGCTCACCTTACAAGAAACACACTCTGCTTTTGAGAAAAGAGCACTCTTCTACTCTACTGTGTTTCCTATAGGGCCAGAACAGTGAGCTTGTTCAGAACAAAAGAACTGTGCTTCCTACACACAGGGGCCATATCTAGTTCAACTCTGCTTAGGAAACTGACAAGAACAGTAGCTCCTCTTCAGTCCAATACACTGTACTTGCTGGGAACAGACGCGAGTGCTATTTGCCCTGTGTATGGCAATGGGAGCGCAATAGTGACTTTCCTTACCAGAAAACAACTCTTGCTCGTAGGCCCAGAAACTGCAAGGGATTCAACTCCATTTAGGACAGGGAAACAAACGCTATCTCGCCTTACAAGAAACACTCTGCTTTTGAGAAAAGAGCACTCTTTTACGCTACTGGGTTTCCGATGGGGTCCGAACAGTGAGCTTGCTCAGAACAAAAGAACTGTGCTTCCTTCACACACGGGCCATATCTAGTTCAACTCTGCTTAGGAAACTGACAAGAACAGTAGCTCCTCTTCAGTCTAATACACTGTACTTGCTGGGAACAGACATGAGTGCTATTTGCTCTGTGTATGGCAATGGGAGCACAATAGTGACTTTCCTTACCACAAAACAACTCTTGCTCTTAGGACCAGAAACTGCATGGGATTCAACTCCATTTAGGACTGGGAAACAAACGCTAGCTCGCCTTACAAGAAACACACTCTGCTTTTGAGAAAAGAGCACTCTTAAACTCTACTGTGTTTCCTATAAGTCCAGAACAGGAAGCTTGCTCAGAACAAAAGAACTGTGCTTCCTACACACATGGGCCATATCTAGATCAACTGTGCTTAGGAAACTGACAAGAACAGTAGCTCCTCTTCAGTCCAATACACTGTACTTGCTGCGAACAGAAGCGAGTGCTATTTGCACTGTGTATGGCAATGGGAGCGCAATAGGTACTCTCCTTACCAGAAAACAACTCTTGCTCGTAGGACCAGAAACTGCATGTGATTCATTTCCATTTAGGACTGGGAAACAAACGCTAGCTTGCCTTAAAGAAACACACTCTGCTTTTGAGAAAAGAGCACTCTTCTACTCTACTGTGTTTCCTACAGGGCCAGAAGGGTGAGCTTGCTCAGAACAAAAGAACTGTGCTTCCTACACACACGTGCCATATCTAGTTCAACTCTTCTTAGGAAACTGACAAGAACAGTAGCTCCTCTTCAGTCCAATACACTGTACTTGCTGGGAACAGACGTGAGTGCTATTTTCACTGTGTATGGCAATAGGAACGCAATAGTGACTCTTCTTACCAGAAAACAACTCTTGCTCATATGACCAGAAACTGCATGTGACTAAAATCCAATTAGGACTGGGAAACAAACGCTAGCTCAGCTTACAAGAAACACACTCTGCTTTTGAGAAAAGAGCACTCTTCTACTCTACTGTGTTTTCTATAGGGCCAGAAGAGTGAGCTTGATCAGAACAAAAGAACTGTGCTTCCTACACACACGTGCCATATCTAGTTCAACTCTGCTTAGGAAACTGACAAGTACAGTAGCTCCTCTTTTGTCCAATACACTGTACTTTCTGGGAACAGACGTGAGTGCTATTTTCACTGTGTATGGCAATAGGAGCACAATAGTGACTCTTCTTACCAGAAAACAACTCTTGCTCCTACGCCCAGAAACTGCATGTGACTGAAATACATTTAGGACTGGGAAACAAACACTAGCTCACCTTACAAGAAACACACTCTCCTTTTGAGAAAAGAGCACTCTTCTACTGTACTGTGTTTCCATATGATCCAAACAGTGAGCTTGCTCAGAACAAAAGAACTGTGCTTCCTACACACACGGGCCATATCTGGTTGAACTCTTCTTAGGAAACTGACAAGAACAGTAGCTCCTCTTCAGTCCAATACACTGTACTTGCTGCGAACAGATGCCAGTGCTATTTGCACTGTGTATGGCAATGGGAGCACAATAGTGACTTTCCTTACCAGAAAACAACTCTTGCTCATAGGAACAGAAACTGCATGTGATTCAACTCCATTTAGGCCTAGGAAACAAACGCTAGCTTGCCTTACAAGAAACACACTCTGCTTTTGAGAAAAGAGCACTCTTCTTCTCTACTGTGTTTCCTATAAGGCCAGAACAGTGAGCTAGCTCAGAACAAAAGAACTGTACTTCCTACACACACGGGGTATATGTAGTTCAACTCTGCTTAGGAAACTGACAAGAACAGGAGCTCCTCTTCAGTCCAATACACTGTACTTGCTGGGAACAGACGTAAGTGCTATTTTCACTCTGTATGCCAATAGGAGCGCAATAGTGACTCTTCTTACCAGAAAACAACTCTTGCTCATACGCCCAGAAACTGCATGTGACTAAAATCCATTTAGGACTGGGAAACAAACACTAGCTCACCTTACAAGAAACACACTCTGCTTTTGAGGAAAGAGCACGCTTCTACTCTACTGTGTTTCCTATAAAGCCAGAACAGTGAGCTTGCTCAGAACAAAAGAACTGTGCTTCCTACACACGGGCCATATCTAGTTCAACTCTGCTTAGGAAACTGACAGGAACAGTGGCTCCTCCTCAGTCCAATACACTGTACTTGCTGGGAACAGACGTGAGTGCTATTTGCACTGTGTATGGCAATGGGAACGCAATAGTGACTCTTCTTACCAGAAAACAACTCTTGCTAGTAGGACCAGAAACTGCATGTGATTCAACTCCATTTAGGACTGGGAAACAAACGCTAGCTTGCCTTACAAGAAACACACTCTGCTTTTGAGAAAAGAGCACTCTTCTACTGTACTGTGTTTCCTATAGGCCCAGAACAGTGAGCTTGCTCAGAACAAAAGTACTGTGCTTCCTACACACACGGGCCATATCTAGTTCAACTCTGCTTAGGAAACTGACAAGAACAGTAGCTCCTCTTCAGTCCAATACACTGTACTTGCTGCAAACAGACGCGAGTGCTCTTTGTAAAGTGTATGGCAATGGGAGCACAATAGTGACTGTTCTTAACAGAAAAAAACTCTTGCTCATAGGACCAGAAACTGCATGGGATTCAACTCCACTTCTGACTGCGAAACAAACACGAGCTCGCCTTACAAGAAACAGACTCTCCTTTTGAGAATAGAGCACTCTTCTTCTCTACTTTGTTTCCCTATGGTCCGAAAAGTGAGATAGCTCAGAACAAAAGAACTGTGCTTCCCACACACACGGGGCATATGTAGTTCAACTCTGCTTAGGAAACTGACAAGAACAGTAGCTCCTCTTCAGTCCAATACACTGTACTTGCTGCGAACAGACGCCAGTGCTATTTCCACTGTGCATGGTAATGGGAGCGCAATAGTGACTCTTCTTACCAGAAAGCAACTCTTGCTCGTAGGAGGAAAAACTGCATGTGATTCAACTCCATTTAGGACTGGGAAACAAACACGAGCTCGCCTAACAAGAAACACACTCTGCTTTTGAGAAAAGAGCACTCTTCTACTCTACTGTGTTTCCTAAGGGGTCTGAACAGTGAGCTTTCTCAGAACAAAAGAACTGTGCTTCCTATATCACGGGCCATATCTAGTTCAACTCTGCTTAGAAAACTGACAAGAACAGTAGCTCCACTTCAGTCCAATACAATGTACTTGCTGGGAACAGACGTAAGTGCTATTTGAACTGTGTATGGCAATGGGAGCGCATAGGGATTCTTCTTACCAGAAAACAACTCTTGCTCGTAGGACCAGAAACTGCATGGGGTTCATTTCCATTTAGGACTGGGAAACAAACTCTAGCTCGCCTTACAAGAAACACACTCTGCTTTTGATAAAAGAGCACTCTTCTACTCTACTGTTTTTCCTATAGGGTCAGAAGAGTGACCTTGCTCAGAACAAAAGAACTGTGCTTCCTACACACTCGGGCCATATCTAGTTCAACTCTCCTTAGGAAACTGACAAGAACAGTAGCTCCGCTTCAGTCCAATACACTGTACTTGCTAGGAACAGACGTGAGTGCTATTTTCACTGTGTATGGCAATAGGAGCGCAATAGTGACTCTTCTGACCAGAAAACCACTCTTGCTCATACGACCAGAAACTGCATGTGACTAAAATCCATTTAGGACTGGGAAACAAATGCTAGCTCACCTTAGAAGAAACACACTCTGCTTTTGAGAAAAGAGCACTCTTCTACTCTACTGTGTTTCATATGGGGTCCGAACAGTGAGCTTGCTCAGAACAAAAGAACTGTGCTTCCTACACACACGGGACATATCTAGTTCAACTCTGCTTAGGAAACTGACAGGAACAGTGGCTCCTCCTCAGTCCAATACACTGTACTTGCTGGGAACAGACGTGAGTGCTATTTTCACTGTGTATGGCAATAGGAGCGCAATAGTGACTCTTCTTACCAGAAAACAACTCTTGCTCATACACCCAGAAACTGCATTGACTAAAATCCATTTAGGACTTGGAAACAAACACTAACTCACCTTACAAGAAACACACTCTGCTTTTGAGGAAAGAGCACGCTTCTACTCTACTGTGTTTCCTATAAAGCCAGAACAGTGAGCTTGCTCAGAACAAAAGAACTGTGCTTCCTACACACGGGCCATATCTAGTTCAACTCTGCTTAGGAAACTGACAGGAACAGTGGCTCCTCCTCAGTCCAATACACTGTACTTCTGGGAACAGACGTGAGTGCTATTTGCACTGTGTATGGCAATGGGAACGCAATAGTGACTCTTCTTACCAGAAAACAACTCTTGCTAGTAGGACCAGAAACTGCATGTGATTCAACTCCATTTAGGACTGGGAAACAAACGCTAGCTCACCTTAGAAGAAACACACTCTGCTTTTGAGAAAAGAGCACTCTTCTACTCTACTGTGTTTCATAAGGGGTCCGAACAGTGAGCTTGCTCAGAACAAAAGAACTGTGCTTCCTACACACACGGGCCATATCTAGTTCAACTCTGCTTAGAAAACTGACAAGAGCAGTAGCTCCTCTTCAGTCCAATACACTGTACTTGCTGGGAACAGACGTGAGTGCTATTTTCACTGTGTATGGCAATAAGAGCGCAATAGTGACTCTTCTTACCAGAAAACAACTCTTGCTCATACGCCCAGAAACTGCATGTGATTAAAATCCATTTAGGACTGGGAAACAAACACTAGCTCACCTTACAAGAAACACACTCTGCTTTTGAGGAAAGAGCACGCTTCTACTCTACTGTGTTTCCTATAAAGCCAGAACAGTGAGCTTGCTCAGAACAAAAGAACTGTGCTTCCTACACACGGGCCATATCTAGTTCAACTCTGCTTAGGAAACTGACAGGAACAGTGGCTCCTCCTCAGTCCAATACACTGTATTTGCTGGGAACAGACGTGAGTGCTATTTGCACTGAGTATGGCAATGGGAACGCAATAGTGACTCTTCTTACCAGAAAACAACTCTTGCTAGTAGGACCAGAAACTTCATGTGATTCAACTCCATTTAGGACTGGGAAACAAACGCTAGCTTGCCTTACCAGAAACACACTCTGCTTTTGAGAAAAGAGCACTCTTCTACTCTACTGTGTTTCCTATAGGCCCAGAACAGTGAGCTTGCTCAGAACAAAAGTACTGTGCTTCCTACACACACGGGCCATATCTAGTTCAACTCTGCTTAGGAAACTGACAAGAACAGTAGCTCCTCTTCAGTCCAATACACTGTACTTGCTGCAAACAGACGCGAGTGCTATTTGTAAAGTGTATGGCAATGGGAGCACAATAGTGACTGTTCTTAACAGAAAAAAACTCTTGCTCATAGGACCAGAAACTGCATGGGATTCAACTCCACTTCTGACTGGGAAACAAACACTAGCTCGCCTTACAAGAAACAGACTCTCCTTTTGAGAATAGAGCACTCTTCTTCTCTACTTTGTTTCCCTATGGTCCGAAAAGTGAGCTAGCTCAGAACAAAACAACTGTGCTTCCCAAACACACGGGGCATATGTAGTTCAACTCTGCTTAGGAAACTGACAAGAACAGTAGCTCCTCTTCAGTCCAATACACTGTACTTGCTGCAAACAGACGCCAGTGCTATTTCCACTGTGCATGGCAATGGGAGCGCAATAGTGACTCTTCTTACCAGAAAGCAACTCTTGCTCGTAGGACCAGAAACTGCAAGTGATTCAACTCCATTTAGGACTGGGAAACAAACGCTAGCTCGCCTTACAAGAAACACACTCTGCTTTTGAGAAAAGAGCAGTCTTCTACTCTACTGTGTTTCCTATAGGCCCAGAACAGTTAGCTTGCTCAGAACAAAAAAACTGTGCTTCCTACACACACGGGCCATATCTAGTTCAATTCTGCTTAGGAAACTGACAAGAACAGCAGCTCCTCTTCAGTCCAATACCCTGTACTTGCTGGGAACAGACGGAAGTGCTATTTGCACTGTGTAAGGCAATGGGAGCGCAATAGTTGTATTCCTTACCAGAAAACAACTCTTGCTCATAGGTCCAGAAACTGCATGTGATTCAACACCATTTAGGCCTGGGAAACAAACGCTAGCTCGCCTTACAAGAAACACACTCTCCTTTTGAGAAAAGAGCACTCTTAAACTCTACTGTGTTTCCTATAGGGCCAGAAGAGTGAGCTTGCTCAGAACAAAAGAACTGTGCTTCCTACACACACGGGCCATATCTAGTTCACTCTGCTTAGGAAACTGACAAGAACAGTAGCTCCTATTCAGTCCAATACACTGTACTTGCTGCAAACAGACGCGAGTGCTATTTGTACTGTGTATGGCAATGGGAGCACAATAGTGACTGTTCTTAACAGAAAAAAACTCTTGCTCATAGGACCAGAAACTGCATGGGATTCAACTCCACTTCTGACTGGGAAACAAACACTAGCTCGCCTTACAAGAAACAGACTCTCCTTTTGAGAATAGAGCACTCTTCTACTTTACTGTGTTTCCATATGGTCCGAACAGTGAGCTAGCTCAGAACAAAAGAACTGTGCTTCCTACACACACGGGGCATATGTAGTTCAACTCTGCTTAGGAAACTGACAAGAACAGTAGCTCCTCTTCAGTCCAATACACTGTACTTGCTGCGAACAGACGCCAGTGCTATTTGCACTGTGTATGGCAATGGGAGCGCAATAGTGACTCTTCTTACCAGAAAGCAACTCTTGCTCGTAGGACCAGAAACTGCAAGTGATTCAACTCCATTTAGGACTGGGAAACAAACGCTAGCTCGCCTTACAAGAAACACACTCTGCTTTTGAGAAAAGAGCAGTCTTCTACTCTACTGTGTTTCCTATAGGCCCAGAACAGGGAGCTTGCTCAGAACAAAAAAACTGTGCTTCCTACACACACGGGCCATATCTAGTTCAATTCTGCTTAGGAAACTGACAAGAACAGCAGCTCCTCTTCAGTCCAATACCCTGTACTTGCTGGGAACAGACGCGAGTGCTATATTCACTATGTATGGCAATGGGAGCGCAATAGTGACTTTCCTTACCAGAAAACAACTCTTGCTCGTAGGACCAAAACCTGCATGTGACTCAACTTCATTTAAAACTGGGAAACAAACCATAGCTCACCTTGCAAGAAACACACTCTGCTTTTGAGAAAAGAGCACTCTTCTTCTCTACTGTGTTTCCTATAGGGCCAGTACAGTGGCTTGCTCAGAACAAAAGAACTGTGCTTCCTACACACACGGGCCATATCTAGTTCAACTCTGCTTAGGAAACTCACAAGAACAGTAGCTCCGCTTCAGTCCAATACACTGTACTTGCTGAAAACAGACGCGAGTGCTATTTGTACTATGTATGGCAATTGGAGCACAATAGTTACTGTTCTTAACAGAAAAAAACTCTTGCTCGTAGGACCAGAAACTGCATGGGATTCAACTCCACTTCTGACTGGGAAACAAACACTAGCTCGCCTTACAAGAAACAGACTCTCCTTTTGAGAATAGAGCACTCTTCTACTTTACTGTATTTCCATATGGTCAGAACAGTGAGCTAGCTCAGAACAAAAGAACTGTGCTACCTACACACGGGGCATATGTAGTTCAACTCTGCTTAGGAAACTGACAAGAACAGCAGCTCCTCTTCAGTCCAATACACTGTACTTGCTGCGAACAGACGCCAGTGCTATTTGCACTGTGTATGGCAATGGGAGCGCAATAGTGACTCTTCTTACCAGAAAGCAACTCTTGCTCGTAGGACCAGAAACTGCAAGTGATTCAACTCCATTAAGGACTGGGAAACAAACGCTAGCTCGCCTTACAAGAAACACACTCTGCTTTTGAGAAAAGAGCAGTCTTCTACTCTACTGTGTTTCCTATAGGCCCAGAACAGTTAGCTTGCTCAGAACAAAAAAACTGTGCTTCCTACACACACGGGCCATATCTAGTTCAATTCTGCTTAGGAAACTGACAAGAACAGCAGCTCCTCTTCAGTCCAATACCCTGTACTTGCTGGGAACAGACGGGAGTGCTATTTGCACTGTGTAAGGCAATGGGATCGCAATAGTTGTTTTCCTTACCAGAAAACAAGTCTTGCTCGTAGGACCAGAAAGTGCATGTGATTCAACTCCATTTATGCCTGGGAAACAAACGCTAGCTCGCCTTACAAGAAACACACTCTGCTTTTGAGAAAGAGCACTCTTAAACTCTACTGTGTTTCCTATAGGGCTAGAACAGTGAGCTTGCTCAGAACAAAAGAACTGTGCATCCTACACACATGGGACATATCTAGTTCAATTCAGCTTAGGAAACTGACAAGAACAGTAGCTCCTCTTCAGTCCAATACAGTGTACTTGCTGGGAACAGACGCGAGTGCTATATTCACTATGTATGGCAATGGGAGCGCAATAGTGACTTTCCTTACCAGAAAACAACTCTTGCTCATAAGACCAAGAACTGCATGGGATTCAACTCCATTTAGGACTGGGAAACAAACACTAGTTCGGCTTACAAGAAGCACAATCTGCTTTTGAGAAAAGAGCACTCTTCTACTCTAATGTGTTTCCTAAGGGGTCCGAACAGTGAGCTTGCTCAGAACAAATGAACTGTGCTTCCTACACACATGGGCCATATCTAGTTCAACTGTGCTTAGGAAACTGACAAGAACAGTAGCTCCTCTTCAGTCCAATTCACTGTACTTGCTGGGAAAAGACGCGAGTGCTATTTGCACTGTGTATGGCAATAGGAGCGCAATAGTGAATCTTCTTACCAGAAAACAACTCTTGCTCATACGACCAGAAACTGCATGTGATTCAACTCCATTTAGGACTGGGAAACAAACGCTATCTCGCGTTACAAGAAACACACTCTGCTTTTGAGAAAAGAGCACACTTCTACTCTACTGGGTTTCCTATGTGGTCCGAACAGTGAGCTTGCTCAGAAAAAAAGAACTGTGCTTCCTTCACATACGGGCCATACCTAGTTCAACTCTCCTTAGGAAACTGACAAGAACAGTAGCTCCTCTTCAGTCCAATACACTGTACTTGCTGGGAACAGACACGAGTGCTATTTGCTCTGTGTATGGCAATGGGAGCGCAATAGTGACTTTCCTTACCACAAAACAACTCTTGCTCGTAGGACCAGAAACTGCATGGGATTCAACTCCATTATGGACTGGGAAACAAACGCTAGCTCGCCTTACAAGAAACACACTCTGCTTTTGAGAAAAGAGCACTCTTAAACTCTACTGTGTTTCCTATAAGTCCAGAACAGGGAGCTAGCTCAGAACAAAAGAACTGTGCTTCCTACACACACGGGCCATATCTAGTTCAACTCTGCTTAGGAAACTGACAAGAACAGTAGCTCCTCTTCAGTCCAATACAGTGTACTTGCTGGGAACAGATGTGAGTGCTACTTGCAATGTGTAAGGCAATGGGAGCACAATAGTGACTTTCCTTACCAGAAAACATGTCTTGCTCATAAGACCAAAAACTGCATGTGATTCAACTCCATTTAGGACTGGGAAAAAATGCTAGTTTGCCTTACAAGAAACACAATCTGCTTTGAGAAAAGAGCACTCTACTACTCTAATGTGTTTCTTATGGTGTCCGAACAGTGAGCTTGCTCAGAACAAAAGAACTGTGCTTCCTACACAAATGGGACATATCTAGTTCAACTCTGCTTAGGAAACTGACAAGAACAGTAGCTCCTCTTCAGTCCAATACACTGTACTTGCTGCGAACAGACGGGAGTGCTATTTGCACTGTGTATGGCAATGGGAGCGCAATAGGGACTCTTCTTACCAGAAAACAGCTCTTGCTCGTAGGAATAGAAAGTGCATGTGATTCACTTCCATTTAGGACTGGTAAACAAACGCTAGCTCGCCTTACAAGAAACACACTCTGCTTTTGAGAAAAGAGCACTCTTCTACTCTACTGTGTTTCCTATATGGCCAGAACAGGGAGCTTGCTCAGAACAAAAGAACTGTGCTTCCTACACACACGGGTCATATCTAGTTCAACTCTGCTTGGGAAACTGACAAGAACAGTAGCTCCTCTTCAGTCCAATACACTGTACTTGCTGGGAACAGACGCGAGTGCTATATGCACTATGTATGGAAATGGGAGCGCAATAGTGACTTTCCTTACCAGAAAAAAACTCTTGCTCATAAGACCAAAACCTGCATGTGACTTAACTTCATTTAAAACTGGGAAACAAACGATAGCTCACCTTGCAAGAAACACACTCTGCTTTTGAGAAAAGAGCACTCTTCTTCTCTACTGTGTTTCCTATAGGGCCAGTACAGTGAGCTTGCTCAGAACAAAAGAACTGTGCTTCCTACACACACGGGCCATATCTAGTTCACTCTGCTTAGGAAACTGACAAGAACAGTAGCTCCTATTCAGTCCAATACACTGTACTTGCTGCAAACAGACGCGAGTGCTATTTGTACTGTGTATGGCAATGGGAGCACAATAGTGACTGTTCTTAACAGAAAAAAACTCTTGCTCGTAGGACCAGAAACTGCATGGGATTCAACTCCACTTCTGACTGGGAACCAAACACTAGCTCGCCTTACAAGAAACAGACTCTCCTTTTGAGAATAGAGCACTCTTCTACTTTACTGTATTTCCATATGGTCCGAACAGTGAGCTAGCTCAGAACAAAAGAACTGTGCTTCCTACACACACGGGGCATATGTAGTTCAACTCTGCTTAGGAAACTGACAAGAACAGTAGCTCCTCTTCAGTCCAATACACTGTACTTGCTGCGAACAGACGCCAGTGCTATTTGCACTGTGTATGGCAGTGAGAGCGCAATAGTGACTCTTCTTACCAGAAAGCAACTCTTGCACGTAGGACCAGAAACTGCAAGTGATTCAACTCCATTTAGGACTGGGAAACAAACGCTAGCTCGCCTTACAAGAAACACACTCTGCTTTTGAGAAAAGAGCAGTCTTCTACTCTACTGTGTTTCCTATAGGCCCAGAACAGGGAGCTTGCTCAGAACAAAAAAACTGTGCCTCCTACACACGGGCCATATCTAGTTCAATTCTGCTTAGGAAACTGACAAGAACAGCAGCTCCTCTTCAGTCCAATACCCTGTACTGGCTGGGAACAGACGCGAGTGCTATATTCACTATGTATGGCAAAGGGAGCGCAATAGTGACTGTTCTTAATAGAAAAATCTCTTGCTCGTAGGACCAGAAACTGCATGGGATTCAACTCCATTTATGCCTGGGAAACAAACGCTAGCTCGCCTTACAAGAAACACACTCTGCTTTTGAGAAAGAGCACTCTTAAACTCTATGTGTTTCCTATAGGGCTAGAACAGTGAGCTTGCTCAGAACAAAAGAACTGTGCTTCCTACACACACGGGACATATCTAGTTCAATTCAGCTTAGGAAACTGACAAGAACAGTAGCTCCTCTTCAGTCCAATACAGTGTACTTGCTTGGAACAGATGCGAGTGCTACTTGCACTGTGTATGGCAAAGGCAGCGCAATAGTGACTTTTCTTACCAGAAAACAACTCTTGCTCATAAGACCAAAAACTGCATGGGATTCAACTCCAGTTAGGATTGGGAAACAAACACTAGTTCGGCTTACAAGAAGCACAATCTGCTTTTGAGAAAAGAGCACTCTTCTACTCTAATGTGTTTCCTATGGGGTCCGAACAGTGAGCTTGCTCAGAACAAATGAACTGTGCTTCCTACACACATGGGACATATCTAGTTTAACTCTCCTTAGGAAACTGACAAGAACAGTAGCTCCTCTTCAGTCCAATACACTGTACTTGCTGGGAACAGACGTGAGTGCTATTTTCACTGTGTATGGCAATAGGAGCGCAATAGTGACTCTTCTTACCAGAAAACAACTCTTGCTCATACGACCAGAAACTGCATGTGACTAAAATCCATTTAGGACTGGGAAACAAACACTAGCTCACCTTACAAGAAACACACTCTGCTTTTGAGAAAAGAGCACTCTTCTACTCTACCGTGTTAACTATAGGGCCAGAACAGTGAGCTTGCTCAGAACAAAAGAATTGTGCTTCCTAAACACACGGGCCGTATCTGGTTCAACTCTTCTTAGGAAACTGACAAGAACAGTAGCTCCTCTTCAGTCCAATACACTGTACTTGCTGCGAACAGATGCCAGTGCTATTTGCACTGTGTATGGCAATGGGAGCGCAATAGTGACTTTCCTTACCAGAAAACAACTCTTGCTCATAGGACCAGAAACTGCATGTGATTCAATCCATTTAGGACTGGGAAACAAACGCTAGCTCGTTTTACAAGAAACACACTCTGCTTTTGAGAAAAGAGCACTCATCTACTCTACTGGGTGCCCTATGGGGTCCGAACAGTGACCTTGCTCAGAACAAAAGAACTGTGCTTCCTACACACGGGCCATATCTAGTTCAATTCTGCTTAGGAAACTGACAAGAACAGTAGCTCCACTTCAGTCCAATAAATTGTACTTGCTGGGAACAGACGTGAGTGCTATTTGCACTGTGTATGGCCATGGGAGCGCAATAGTGACTTTCCTTACCAGAAAACAACTCTTGCTCATAGGATCAAAAACTGCATGGGATTCAACTCCATTTAGGACTGGGAAACAAACGCTAGTTCGCCTTACAGGAAACACAATGTGTTTTTGAGAAAAGAGCACTCTTCTACTCTACCGTGTAAACTATAGGGCCAGAACAGTGAGCTTGCTCAGAAGAAAAGAACTGTGCTTCCTACACACATGGGCCATATCTGGTTCAACTCTTCTTAGGAAACTGACAAGAACAGTAGCTCCTCTTCAATCCAAAACACTGTACTTTCTGCAAACAGATGCGAGTGCTATTTGCACTGTGTATGATGGGAGCATAATAGTGACTCTTCTTACCAGAAAACAACTCTTGCTCGTAGCACCAGAAACTGCATATGATTCAACTCCGTTTAGGACTGGGAAACAAAAGCTTGTTCGCCTTACAAGAAACACAATCTGCTTTTGAGAAAAGAGCACTCTTCTACTCTAGTGTGTTTCCTATGGGGTCAGAACAGTGAGCTTGCTCAGAACAAAGAACTGTGCTTCCTACACACATGGACCATATCTAGTTCAACTCTGCTTAGGAAACTGACAAGAACATTAGCTCCTCTTCAGTCCAATACACTGTACTTGCTGGGGACAGACAGGAGTGCTATTTGCACTGTGTATGGCAATGGGAGCGCAATAGTGACTCTTCTTACCAGAAAACAACTCTTGCTCATACGACCAGAAACTGCATGTCCTCAAATACATTTAGGACAGGGAAACAAATGCTAGCTCACCTTACAAGAAACACACTCTGTTTTTGAGAAAAGAGCACTCTTTTACTCTACTGTGTTTCCTATAGGGCCAGAACAGTGAGCTTGTTCAGAACAAAAGAACTGTGCTTCCTACACACAGGGGCCATATCTAGTTCAACTCTGCTTAGGAAACTGACAAGAACAGTAGCTCCTCTTCAGTCCAATACACTGTACTTGCTGGGAACAGACACGAGTGCTATTTGCCCTGTGTATGGCAATGGGAGCGCAATAGTGACTTTCCTTACCAGAAAACAACTCTTGCTCGTAGGCCCAGAAACTGCATGGGATTCAACTCCACTTCTGACTGGGAAACAAACACTAGCTCGTTTTACAAGAAACAGACTCTCCTTTTGAGAATAGAGCACTCTTCTACTCTACTTTGTTTCCCTATGGTCCGAACAGTGAGCTAGCTCAGAACAAAAGAACTGTGCTTCCTACACACTCGGTCCATATCTAGTTCAACTCTGCTTAGGAAACTGACAAAAACAGTAGGTCCTCTTCAGTCCAATACACTGTACTTGCTGCGAACAGACGCCAGTGCTATTTGCACTGTGTATGGCAATGGGAGCGCAATAGTGACTCTTCTTACCAGAAAGCAACTCTTGATCGTAGGACCAGAAACTGCAAGTGATTCAACTCCATTTAGGACTGGGAAACAAACGCTAGCTCGCCTTACAAGAAACACACTCCGCTTTTGAGAAAAGAGCAGTCTTCTACTCTACTGTGTTTCCTATAGGCCCAGAACAGTTAGCTTGCTCAGAACAAAAAAACTGTGCTTCCTACACACACGGGCCATATCTAGTTCAATTCTGCTTAGGAAACTGACAAGAACAGCCGCTCCTCTTCAGTCCAATACCCTGTACTTGCTGGGAACAGACGGGAGTGCTATTTGCACTGTGTAAGGCAATGGGAGCGCAATAGTTGTTTTCCTTACCAGAAAACAACTCTTGCTCATAGGACCAGAAACTGCATGTGATTCAACTCCATTTAGGCCTGGGAAACAAACGCTAGCTCGCTTTAAAAGAAACACACTCTCCTTTTGAGAAAAGAGCACTCTTAAACTCTACTATGTTTCCTATAGGGCTAGAAGAGTGAGCTTGCTCAGAACAGAAGAACTGTGCTTCCTACACACACGGGCCATATCTAGTTCAATTCAGCTTAGGATACTGACAAGAACAGTAGTTCTTCTTCAGTCCAATACAGTGTACTTGCTGGGAACAGATGCGAGTGCTACTTGCACTGTGTATGGCAATGGGAGCGCAATAGTGACTTTCCTTACCAGAAAACTACTCTTGCTCGTAGGAGGAAAAACTGCATGTGATTCAACTCCATTTAGGACTGGGAAACAAACACGAGCTCGCCTAACAAGAAACACACTCTGCTTTTGAGTAAAGAGCACTCTTCGACTCTACTGTGTTTCCTAAGGAGTCTGAACAGTGAGCTTTTTCAGAACAAAAGAACTGTGCTTCCTACATCACGGGCCATATCTAGTTCAACTATGCTTAGAAAACTGACAAGAACAGTAGCTCCACTTCAGTCCAATACAATGTACTTGCTGGGAACAGACGTAAGTGCTATTTGAACTGTGTATGGCAATGGGAGCGCATAGGGATTCTTCTTACCAGAAAACAACTCTTGCTCGTAGGACCAGAAACTGCATGGAGTTCATTTCCAATTTGGACTGGGAAACAAACTCTAGCTCGCCTTACAAGAAACACACTCTGCTTTAGAGAAAAGAGCACTCTTCTACTCTACTGTTTTTCCTATAGGGTCAGAAGAGTGACCTTGCTCAGAACAAAAGAACTGTGCTTCCTACACACTCGGGCCATATCTAGTTCAACTCTCCTTAGGAAACTGACAAGAACAGTAGCTCCGCTTCAGTCCAATACACTGTACTTGCTAGGAACAGACGTGAGTGCTATTTTCACTGTGTATGGCAATAGGAGCGCAATAGTGACTCTTCTTACCAGAAAACCACTCTTGCTCATACGACCAGAAACTGCATGTGACTAAAATCCATTTAGGACTGGGAAACAAATGCTAGCTCACCTTAGAAGAAACACATTCTGATTTGAGAAAAGAGCACTCTTCTACTCTACTGTGTTTCATATGGGGTCCGAACAGTGAGCTTGCTCAGAACAAAAGAACTGTGCTTCCTACACACACGGGCCATATCTAGTTCAACTCTGCTTAGGAAACTGACAAGAACAGGAGCTCCTCTTCAGTCCAATACACTGTACTTGCTGGGAACAGACGTGAGTGCTATTTTCACTGTGTATGGCAATAGGAGCGCAATAGTGACTCTTCTTACCAGAAAACAACTCTTGCTCATACACCCAGAAACTGCATTGACTAAAATCCATTTAGGACTGGGAAACAAACACTAACTCACCTTACAAGAAACACACTCTGCTTTTGAGGAAAGAGCACGCTTCTACTCTACTGTGTTTCCTATAAAGCCAGAACAGTGAGCTTGCTCAGAACAAAAGAACTGTGCTTCCTACACACGGGCCATATCTAGTTCAACTCTGCTTAGGAAACTGACAGGAACAGTGGCTCCTCCTCAGTCCAATACACTGTACTTGCTGGGAACAGACGTGAGTGCTATTTGCACTGTGTATGGCAATGGGAACGCAATAGTGACTCTTCTTACCAGAAAACAACTCTTGCTAGTAGGACCAGAAACTGCATGTGATTCAACTCTATTTAGGACTGGGAAACAAACGCTAGCTTGCCTTACAAGAAACACACTCTGCTTTTGAGAAAAGAGCACTCTTCTACTCTACTGTGTTTCCTGTAGACCCAGAACAGTGAGCTTGCTCAGAACAAAAGTACTGTGCTTCCTACACACACGGGCCATATCTAGTTCAACTCTGCATAGGAAACTGACAAGAACAGTAGCTCCTCTTCAGTCCAATACACTGTACTTGCTGCAAACAGACGCGAGTGCTATTTGTAAAGTGTATGGCAATGGGAGCACAATAGTGACTGTTCTTAACAGAAAAAAACTCTTGCTCATAGGACCAGAAACTGCATGGGATTCAACTCCACTTCTGACTGGGAAACAAACACAAGCTCGCCTAACAAGAAACACACTCTGCTTTTGAGAAAAGAGCACTCTTCTACTCTACTGTGTTTCCTATAGGGTCAGAAGAGTGACCTTGCTCAGAACAAAAGAACTGTGCTTCCTACACACTCGGGCCATATCTAGTTCAACTCTCCTTAGGAAACTGACAAGAACAGTAGCTCCGCTTCAGTCCAATACACTGTACTTGCTGGGAACAGACGTGAGTGCTATTTTCACTGTATATGGCAATAGGAGCGCAATAGTGACTCTTCTTACCAGAAAACCACTCTTGCTCATATGACCAGAAACTGCATGTGACCAAAATCCATTTAGGACTGGGAAACAAACGCTAGCTCACCTTAGAAGAAACACACTCTGCTTTTGAGAAAAGAGCACTCTTCTACTCTACTGTGTTTCATAAGGGGTCCGAACAGTGAGCTTGCTCAGAACAAAAGAACTGTGCTTCCTACACACACGGGCCATATCTAGTTCAACTCTGCTTAGAAAACTGACAAGAGCAGTAGCTCCTCTTCAGTCCAATACACTGTACTTGCTGGGAACAGACGTGAGTGCTATTTTCACTGTGTATGGCAATAAGAGCGCAATAGTGACTCTTCTTACCAGAAAACAACTCTTGCTCATACGCCCAGAAACTGCATGTGACTAAAATCCATTTAGGACTGGGAAACAAACACTAGCTCACCTTACAAGAAACACACTCTGCTTTTGAGGAAAGAGCACGCTTCTACTCTACTGTGTTTCCTATAAAGCCAGAACAGTGAGCTTGCTCAGAACAAAAGAACTGTGCTTCCTACACACGGGCCATATCTAGTTCAACTCTGCTTAGGAAACTGACAGGAACAGTGGCTCCTCCTCAGTCCAATACACTGTACTTGCTGGGAACAGACGTGAGTGCTATTTGCACTGTGTATGGCAATGGGAACGCAATAGTGACTCTTCTTACCAGAAAACAACTCTTGCTAGTAGGACCAGAAACTTCATGTGATTCAACTCCATTTAGGACTGGGAAACAAACGCTAGCTTGCCTTACCAGAAACACACTCTGCTTTTGAGAAAAGAGCACTCTTCTACTCTACTGTGTTTCCTATAGGCCCAGAACAGTGAGCTTGCTCAGAACAAAAGTACTGTGCTTCCTACACACACGGGCCATATCTAGTTCAACTCTGCTTAGGAAACTGACAAGAACAGTAGCTCCTCTTCAGTCCAATACACTGTACTTGCTGCAAACAGACGCGAGTGCTATTTGTAAAGTGTATGGCAATGGGAGCACAATAGTGACTGTTCTTAACAGAAAAAAACTCTTGCTCATAGGACCAGAAACTGCATGGGATTCAACTCCACTTCTGACTGGGAAACAAACACTAGCTCGCCTTACAAGAAACAGACTCTCCTTTTGAGAATAGAGCACTCTTCTTCTCTACTTTGTTTCCCTATGGTCCGAAAAGTGAGCTAGCTCAGAACAAAAGAACTGTGCTTCCCACACACACGGGGCATATGTAGTTCAACTCTGCTTAGGAAACTGACAAGAACAGTAGCTCCTCTTCAGTCCAATACACTGTACTTGCTGCGAACAGACGCCAGTGCTATTTCCACTGTGCATGGCAATGGGAGCGCAATAGTGACTCTTCTTACCAGAAAGCAACTCTTGCTCGTAGGACCAGAAACTGCAAGTGATTCAACTCCATTTAGGACTGGGAAACAAACGCTAGCTCGCCTTACAAGAAACACACTCTGCTTTTGAGAAAAGAGCAGTCTTCTACTCTACTGTGTTTCCTATAGGCCCAGAACAGTTAGCTTGCTCAGAACAAAAAAACTGTGCTTCCTACACACACGGGCCATATCTAGTTCAATTCTGCTTAGGAAACTGACAAGAACAGCAGCTCCTCTTCAGTCCAATACCCTGTACTTGCTGGGAACAGACGGAAGTGCTATTTGCACTGTGTAAGGCAATGGGAGCGCAATAGTTGTATTCCTTACCAGAAAACAACTCTTGCTCATAGGTCCAGAAACTGCATGTGATTCAACACCATTTAGGCCTGGGAAACAAACGCTAGCTCGCCTTACAAGAAACACACTCTCCTTTTGAGAAAAGAGCACTCTTAAACTCTACTGTGTTTCCTATAGGGCCAGAAGAGTGAGCTTGCTCAGAACAAAAGAACTGTGCTTCCTACACACACGGGCCATATCTAGTTCACTCTGCTTAGGAAACTGACAAGAACAGTAGCTCCTATTCAGTCCAATACACTGTACTTGCTGCAAACAGACGCGAGTGCTATTTGTACTGTGTATGGCAATGGGAGCACAATAGTGACTGTTCTTAACAGAAAAAAACTCTTGCTCATAGGACCAGAAACTGCATGGGATTCAACTCCACTTCTGACTGGGAAACAAACACTAGCTCGCCTTACAAGAAACAGACTCTCCTTTTGAGAATAGAGCACTCTTCTACTTTACTGTGTTTCCATATGGTCCGAACAGTGAGCTAGCTCAGAACAAAAGAACTGTGCTTCCTACACACACGGGGCATATGTAGTTCAACTCTGCTTAGGAAACTGACAAGAACAGTAGCTCCTCTTCAGTCCAATACACTGTACTTGCTGCGAACAGACGCCAGTGCTATTTGCACTGTGTATGGCAATGGGAGCGCAATAGTGACTCTTCTTACCAGAAAGCAACTCTTGCTCGTAGGACCAGAAACTGCAAGTGATTCAACTCCATTTAGGACTGGGAAACAAACGCTAGCTCGCCTTACAAGAAACACACTCTGCTTTTGAGAAAAGAGCAGTCTTCTACTCTACTGTGTTTCCTATAGGCCCAGAACAGGGAGCTTGCTCAGAACAAAAAAACTGTGCTTCCTACACACACGGGCCATATCTAGTTCAATTCTGCTTAGGAAACTGACAAGAACAGCAGCTCCTCTTCAGTCCAATACCCTGTACTTGCTGGGAACAGACGCGAGTGCTATATTCACTATGTATGGCAATGGGAGCGCAATAGTGACTTTCCTTACCAGAAAACAACTCTTGCTCGTAGGACCAAAACCTGCATGTGACTCAACTTCATTTAAAACTGGGAAACAAACCATAGCTCACCTTGCAAGAAACACACTCTGCTTTTGAGAAAAGAGCACTCTTCTTCTCTACTGTGTTTCCTATAGGGCCAGTACAGTGGCTTGCTCAGAACAAAAGAACTGTGCTTCCTAAACACACGGGCCATATCTAGTTCAATTCTGCTTAGGAAACTGACAAGAACAGCAGCTCCTCTTCAGTCCAATACCCTGTACTTGCTGGGAACAGACGGGAGTGCTATTTGCACTGTGTAAGGCAATGGGATCGCAATAGTTGTTTTCCTTACCAGAAAACAAGTCTTGCTGGTAGGACCAGAAACTGCATGTGATTCAACTCCATTTATGCCTGGGAAACAAACGCTAGCTCGCCTTACAAGAAACACACTCTGCTTTTGAGAAAGAGCACTCTTAAACTCTACTGTGTTTCCTATAGGGCTAGAACAGTGAGCTTGCTCAGAACAAAAGAACTGTGCATCCTACACACACGGGACATATCTAGTTCAATTCAGCTTAGGAAACTGACAAGAACAGTAGCTCCTCTTCAGTCCAATACAGTGTACTTGCTGGGAACAGATGCGAGTGCTACTTGCACTGTGTATGGCAATGGCAGCGCAATAGTGACTTTCCTTACCAGAAAACAACTCTTGCTCATAAGACCAAGAACTGCATGGGATTCAACTCCATTTAGGACTGGGAAACAAACACTAGTTCGGCTTACAAGAAGCACAATCTGCTTTTGAGAAAAGAGCACTCTTCTACTCTAATGTGTTTCCTATGGGGTCCGAACAGTGAGCTTGCTCAGAACAAATGAACTGTGCTTCCTACACACATGGGCCATATCTAGTTCAACTGTGCTTAGGAAACTGACAAGAACAGTAGCTCCTCTTCAGTCCAATTCACTGTACTTGCTGGGAAAAGACGCGAGTGCTATTTGCACTGTGTATGGCAATGGGAGTGCATCGGGACTCTTCTTACCAGAAAACAACTCTTGCTCGTAAAAATAGAAACTGCATGTGATTCATTTCCATTTAGGACTGGGAAACAAACTCTAGCTCGCCTTACAAGAAACACACTCTGCTTTTGAGAAAAGAGCACTCTTCTACTCTACTGTGTTTCCTATAGGGCCAGAAGAGTGAGATTGCTCAGAACAAAAGTACTGTGTTTCCTACACACTCGGGCCATATCTAGTTTAACTCTCCTTAGGAAACTGACAAGAACAGTAGCTCCTCTTCAGTCCAATACACTGTACTTGCTGGGAACAGACGTGAGTGCTATTTGCACTGTGTATGGCAATAGGAGCGCAATAGTGACTCTTCTTACCAGAAAACAACTCTTGCTCATACGACCAGAAACTGCATGTGACTAAAATCCATTTAGGACTGGGAAACAAACACTGGCTCACCTTACAAGAAACACACTCTGCTTTTGAGAAAAGAGCACTCTTCTACCCTACCGTGTTAACTATAGGGCCAGAACAGTGAGCTTGCTCAGAACAAAAGAATTGTGCTTCCTACACACAGGGCCATATCTGGTTCAACTCTTCTTAGGAAACTGACAAGAACAGTAGCTCCTCTTCAGTCCAATACACTGTACTTGCTGCGAAGAGACGCAAGTGCTATTTGCACTGTGTATGACAATGGGAGCGCAATAGTGAGTTTCCTTACCAGAAAACAACTCTTGCTCATAGGACCAGAAACTGCATGTGATTCAACTCCATTTAGGACTGGGAAACAAACGCTATCTCGCGTTACAAGAAACACACTCTGCTTTTGAGAAAAGAGCACACTTCTACTCTACTGGGTTTCCTATGTGGTCCGAACAGTGAGCTTGCTCAGAAAAAAAGAACTGTGCTTCCTTCACATACGGGCCATACCTAGTTCAACTCTCCTTAGGAAACTGACAAGAACAGTAGCTCCTCTTCAGTCCAATACACTGTACTTGCTGGGAACAGACACGAGTGCTATTTGCTCTGTGTATGGCAATGGGAGCGCAATAGTGACTTTCCTTACCACAAAACAACTCTTGCTTGTAGGACCAGAAACTGCATGGGATTCAACTCCATTATGGACTGGGAAACAAACGCTAGCTCGCCTTACAAGAAACACACTCTGCTTTTGAGAAAATAGCACTCTTAAACTCTACTGTGTTTCCTATAAGTCCAGAACAGGGAGCTAGCTCAGAACAAAAGAACTGTGCTTCCTACACACACGGGCCATATCTAGTTCAACTCTGCTTAGGAAACTGACAAGAACAGTAGCTCCTCTTCAGTCCAATACAGTGTACTTGCTGGGAACAAATGTGAGTGCTACTTGCAATGTGTAAGGCAATGGGAGCACAATAGTGACTTTCCTTACCAGAAAACACCTCTTGCTCATAAGACCAAAAACTGCATGGGATTCAACTCCATTTAGGACTGGGAAACAAATGCTAGTTCGCCTTACAAGAAACACAATCTGCTTTGAGAAAAGAGCACTCTACTACTCTAATGTGTTTCTTATGGTGTCCGAACAGTGAGCTTGCTCAGAACAAAAGAACTGTGCTTCCTACACACATGGGACATATCTAGTTCAACTCTGCTTAGGAAACTGACAAGAACAGTAGCTCCTCTTCAGTCCAATACACTGTACTTGCTGCGAACAGACGGGAGTGCTATTTGCACTGTGTATGGCAATGGGAGCGCAATAGGGACTCTTCTTACCAGAAAACAGCTCTTGCTCGTAGGAATAGAAAGTGCATGTGATTCACTTCCATTTAGGACTGGTAAACAAACGCTAGCTCGCCTTACAAGAAACACACTCTGCTTTTGAGAAAAGAGCACTCTTCTACTCTACTGTGTTTCCTATAGGGCCAGAACAGGGAGCTTGCTCAGAAGAAAAGAACTGTGCTTCCTACACACACAGGTCATATCTAGTTCAACTCTGCTTAGGAAACTGACAAGAACAGTAGCTCCTCTTCAGTCCAATACACTGTACTTGCTGGGAACAGACGCCAGTGCTATATGCACTATGTATGGAAATGGGAGCGCAATAGTGACTTTCCTTACCAAAAAACAACTCTTGCTCATAAGACCAAAACCTGCATGTGACTCAACTTCATTTAAAACTGGGAAACAAACGATAGCTCACCTTTCAAGAAACACACTCTGCTTTTGAGAAAAGAGCACTCTTCTTCTCTACTGTGTTTCCTATAGGGCCAGTACAGTGAGCTTGCTCAGAACAAAAGAACTGTGCTTCCTACACACACGGGCCATATCTAGTTCACTCTGCTTAGGAAACTGACAAGAACAGTAGCTCCTATTCAGTCCAATACACTGTACTTGCTGCAAACAGACGCGAGTGCTATTTGTACTGTGTATGGCAATGGGAGCACAATAGTGACTGTTCTTAACAGAAAAAAACTCTTGCTCGTAGGACCAGAAACTGCATGGGATTCAACTCCACTTCTGACTGGGAAACAAACACTAGCTCGCCTTACAAGAAACAGACTCTCCTTTTGAGAATAGAGCACTCTTCTACTTTACTGTGTTTCCATATGGTCCGAACAGAGAGCTAGCTCAGTACAAAAGAACTGTGCTTCCTACACACACGGGGCATATGTAGTTCAACTCTGCTTAGGAAACTGACAAGAACAGTAGCTCCTCTTCAGTCCAATACACTGTACTTGCTGCGAACAGACGCCAGTGCTATTTGCACTGTGTATGGCAGTGAGAGCGCAATAGTGACTCTTCTTACCAGAAAGCAACTCTTGCACGTAGGACCAGAAACTGCAAGTGATTCAACTCCATTTAGGACTGGGAGACAAACGCTAGCTCGCCTTACAAGAAACACAGTCTGCTTTTGAGAAAAGAGCAGTCTTCTACTCTACTGTGTTTCCTATAGGCCCAGAACTGGGAGCTTGCTCAGAACAAAAAAACTGTGCCTCCTACACACACGGGCCATATCTAGTTCAATTCTGCTTAGGAAACTGACAAGAACAGCAGCTCCTCTTCAGTCCAATACCCTGTACTTGCTGGGAACAGACGCGAGTGCTATATTCACTATGTATGGCAAAGGGAGCGCAATAGTGACTGTTCTTAACAGAAAAATCTCTTGCTCGTAGGACCAGAAACTGCATGTGATTCAACTCCATTTATGCCTGGGAAACAAACGCTAGCTCGCCTTACAAGAAACACACTCTGCTTTTGAGAAAGCGCACTCTTAAACTCTATGTGTTTCCTATAGGGCTAGAACAGTGAGCTTGCTCAGAACAAAAGAACTGTGCTTCCTACACACACGGGACATATCTAGTTCAATTCAGCTTAGGAAACTGACAAGAACAGTAGCTCCTCTTCAGTCCAATACAGTGTACTTGCTTGGAACAGATGCGAGTGCTACTTGCACTGTGTATGGCAATGGCAGCGCAATAGTGACTTTCCTTACCAGAAAACAACTCTTGCTCATAAGACCAAAAACTGCATGGGATTCAACTCCAGTTAGGACTGGGAAACAAACACTAGTTCGGCTTACAAGAAGCACCATCTGCTTTTGAGAAAAGAGCACTCTTCTACTCTAATGTGTTTCCTATGGGGTCCGAACAGTGAGCTTGCTCAGAACAAATGAACTGTGCTTCCTACACACATGGGACATATCTAGTTTAACTCTCCTTTGGAAACTGACAAGAACAGTAGCTCCTCTTCAGTCCAATACACTGTACTTGCTGGGAACAGACGTGAGTGCTATTTTCACTGTGTATGGCAATAGGAGCGCAATAGTGACTCTTCTTACCAGAAAACAACTCTTGCTCATACGACCAGAAACTGCATGTGACTAAAATCCTTTTAGGACTGGGAAACAAACACTAGCTCACCTTACAAGAAACACACTCTGCTTTTGAGAAAAGAGCACTCTTCTACTCTACCGTGTTAACTATAGGGCCAGAACAGTGAGCTTGCTCAGAACAAAAGAATTGTGCTTCCTAAACACACGGGCCATATCTGGTTCAACTCTTCTTAGGAAACTGACAAGAACAGTAGCTCCTCTTCAATCCAAAACACTACTTTCTGCAAACAGATGCGAATGCTATTTGTACTGTGTATGATGGGAGCATAATAGTGACTCTTCTTACCAGAAAACAACTCTTGCTCGTAGCACCAGAAACTGCATATGATTCAACTCCGTTTAGGACTGGGAAACAAAAGCTTGTTCGCCTTACAAGAAACACAATCTGCTTTTGAGAAAAGAGCACTCTTCTACTCTACTGGGTTTCCTATGGGGTCAGAACAGTGAGCTTGCTCAGAACAAAGAACTGTGCTTCCTACACACATGGGCCATATCTAGTTCAACTCTGCTTAGGAAACTGACAAGAACAGTAGCTCCTCTTCAGTCCAATACACTGTACTTGCTGGGGACAGACGGGAGTGCTATTTGCACTGTGTATGGCAATGGGAGCGCAATAGGTACTCTCCTTACCAGAAAACAACTCTTGCTCGTAGGACCAGAAACTGCATGTGATTCATTTCCATTTAGGACTGGGAAACAAACGCTAGCTCGCCTTACAAGAAACACACTCTGCTTTTGAGAAAAGAGCACTCTTCTACTCTACTGTGTTTCCTACAGGGCCAGAAGGGTGAGCTTGCTCAGAACAAAAGAACTGTGCTTCCTACACACACGAGCCATATCTAGTTCAACTCTGCTTAGGAAACTGACAAGAACAGTAGCTCCTCTTCAGTCCAATACACTGTACTTGCTGGGAACAGACGTGAGTGCTATTTTCACTGTGTATGGCAATAGGAACGCAATAGTGACTCTTCTTACCAGAAAACAACTCTTGCTCATATGACCAGAAACTGCATGTGACTAAAATCCAATTAGGACTGGGAAACAAACGCTAGCTCAGCTTACAAGAAACACACTCTGCTTTTGAGAAAAGAGCACTCTTCTACTCTACTGTGTTTTCTATAGGGCCAGAAGAGTGAGCTTGATCAGAACAAAAGAACTGTGCTTCCTACACACACGTGCCATATCTAGTTCAACTCTGCTTAGGAAACTGACAAGTACAGTAGCTCCTCTTTTGTCCAATACACTGTACTTTCTGGGAACAGACGTGAGTGCTATTTTCACTGTGTATGGCAATAGGAGCACAATAGTGACTCTTCTTACGAGAAAACAACTCTTGCTCCTACGCCCAGAAACTGCATGTGACTGAAATACATTTAGGACTGGGAAACAAACACTAGCTCACCTTACAAGAAACACACTCTCCTTTTGAGAAAAGAGCAATCTTCTACTGTACTGTGTTTCCATATGATCCAAACAGTGAGCTTGCTCAGAACAAAAGAACTGTGCTTCCTACACACACGGGCCATATCTGGTTGAACTCTTCTTAGGAAACTGACAAGAACAGTAGCTCCTCTTCAGTCCAATACACTGTACTTGCTGCGAACAGATGCCAGTGCTATTTGCACTGTGTATGGCAATGGGAGCACAATAGTGACTTTCCTTACCAGAAAACAACTCTTGCTCATAGGAACAGAAACTGCATGTGATTCAACTCCATTTAGGCCTAGGAAACAAACGCTAGCTTGCCTTACAAGAAACACACTCTGCTTTTGAGAAAAGAGCACTCTTCTTCTCTACTGTGTTTCCTATAAGGCCAGAACAGGGAGCTTGCTCAGAACAAAAGAACTGTGCTTCCTACACACATGGGGCATATCTAGTTCAACTCTGCTTAGGAAACTGACAAGTACAGTAGCTCCTCTTCCATCCAATACACTGTACTGTCTGGGAACAGACGTGAGTGCTATTTTCACTGTGTATGGCAATAGGAGCACAATAGTGACTCTTCTTTCCAGAAAACAACTCTTGCTCCTACGCCCAGAAACTGCATGTGACTGAAATCCATTTAGGACTGGGAAACAAACACTAGCTCACCTCACAAGAAACACACTCTGCTTTTGAGAAAAGAGCACTCTTCTACTGTACTGTGTTTCCATATGATCCGAACAGTGAGCTTGCTCAGAACAAAAGAACTGTGCTTCCTACACACACGGGCCATATCTGGTTAAACTCTTCTTAGGAAACTGACAAGAACAGTAGCTCCTCTTCAGTCCAATACACTGTACTTGCTGCGAACAGACGCAAGTGCTATTTGCACTGTGTATGGCAATGGGAGCGCAATAGTGACTTTCCTTACCAGAAAACAACTCTTGCTCATAGGAACAGAAACTGCATGTGATTCAACTCCATTTAGGCCTAGGAAACAAACGCTAGCTTGCCTTACAAGAAACACACTCTGCTTTTGAGAAAAGAGCACTCTTCTTCTCTACTGTGTTTCCTATAAGGCCAGAACAGGGAGCTTGCTCAGAACAAAAGAACTGTGCTTCCTACACACACGGGGCATATCTAGTTCAACTCTCCTTAGGAAACTGACAAGAGCAGTAGCTCCTCTTCAGTCCAATACACTGTACTTGCTGGGAACAGACGCGAGTGCTATATGCACTATGTATGGCAATGGGAGCGCAATAGTGACTTTCCTTACCAGAAAACAACTCTTGCTCGTAGGACCAAAAACTACATTTGACTCAACTTCCTTTAAAACTGGGAAACAAACGATAGCTCACCTTGCAAGAAACACAATGTGCTTTTGAGAAAAGAGCACTCTTCTTCTCTACTGTGTTTCCTATAGGGCCAGTACAGTGAGCTTGCTCAGAACAAAAGTACTGTGCTTCCTACACACACGGGCCATATCTAGTTCAACTCTGCTTAGGAAACTGACAAGAACAGTAGCTCCTCTTCAGTCCAATACACTGTACTTGCTGCAAACAGACGCGAGTGCTATTTGTAAAGTGTATGGCAATGGGAGCACATTAGTGACTGTTCTTAACAGAAAAAAACTCTTGCTCATAGGACCAGAAACTGCATGTGATTCAACTCCATTTCTGACTGGGAAACAAACACTAGCTCGCCTTACAAGAAACAGACTCTCCTTTTGAGAATAGAGCACTCTTCTACTCTACTTTGTTTCCCTATGGTCCGAACAGTGAGCTAGCTCAGAACAAAAGAACTGTACTTCCTACACACACGGGGTATATGTAGTTCAACTCTGCTTAGGAAACTGACAAGAACAGGAGCTCCTCTTCAGTCCAATACACTGTACTTGCTGGGAACAGACGTAAGTGCTATTTTCACTGTGTATGCCAATAGGAGCGCAATAGTGACTCTTCTTACCAGAAAACAACTCTTGCTCATACGCCCAGAAACTGCATGTGACTAAAATCCATTTAGGACTGGGAAACAAACACCAGCTCACCTTACAAGAAACACACTCTGCTTTTGAGGAAAGAGCACGCTTCTACTCTACTGTGTTTCCTATAAAGCCAGAACAGTGAGCTTGCTCAGAACAAAAGAACTGTGCTTCCTACACACGGGCCATATCTAGTTCAACTCTGCTTAGGAAACTGACAGGAACAGTGGCTCCTCCTCAGTCCAATACACTGTACTTGCTGGGAATAGACGTGAGTGCTATTTGCACTGTGTATGGCAATGGGGACGCAATAGTGACTCTTCTTACCAGAAAACAACTCTTGCTAGTAGGACCAGAAACTGCATGTGATTCAACTCCATTTAGGACTGGGAAACAAACGCTAGCTTGCCTTACAAGAAACACACTCTGCTTTTGAGAAAAGAGCACTCTTCTACTGTACTGTGTTTCCTATAGGCCCAGAACAGTGAGCTTGCTCAGAACAAAAGTACTTTGCTTCCTACACACACGGGCCATATCTAGTTCAACTCTGCTTAGGAAACTGACAAGAACAGTAGCTCCTCTTCAGTCCAATACACTGTACTTGCTGCAAACAGACGCGAGTGCTATTTGTAAAGTGTATGGCAATGGGAGCACAATAGTGACTGTTCTTAACAGAAAAAAACTCTTGCTCATAGGACCAGAAACTGCATGGGATTCAACTCCACTTCTGACTGGGAAACAAACACTAGCTCGCCTTACAAGAAACAGACTCTCCTTTTGAGAATAGAGCACTCTTCTTCTCTACTTTGTTTCCCTATGGTCCGAAAAGTGAGCTAGCTCAGAACAAAAGAACTGTGCTTCCCACACACACGGGGCATATGTAGTTCAACTCTGCTTAGGAAACTGACAAGAACAGTAGCTCCTCTTCAGTCCAATACACTGTACTTGCTGCGAACAGACGCCAGTGCTATTTCCACTGTGCATGGCAATGGGAGCGCAATAGGGACTCTTCTTACCAGAAAACAACTCTTGCTCGTAGGACCAGAAACTGCAAGTGATTCAACTCCATTTAGGACTGGGAAACAAACGCTAGCTCGCCTTACAAGAAACACACTCTGCTTTTGAGAAAAGAGCAGTCTTCTACTCTACTGTGTTTCCTATAGGCCCAGAACAGTTAGCTTGCTCAGAACAAAAAAACTGTGCTTCCTACACACACGGGCCATATCTAGTTCAATTCTGCTTAGGAAACTGACAAGAACAGCAGCTCCTCTTCAGTCCAATACCCTGTACTTGCTGGGAACAGACGGGAGTGCTATTTGCACTGTGTAAGGCAATGGGAGCGCAATAGTTGTTTTCCTTACCAGAAAACAACTCTTGCTCATAGGACCAGAAACTGCATGTGATTCAACTCCATTTAGGCCTGGGAAACAAACGCTAGCTCGCCTTAAAAGAAACACACTCTCCTTTTGAGAAAAGAGCACTCTTAAACTCTACTGTGTTTCCTATAGGGCCAGAAGAGTGAGCTTGCTCAGAACAGAAGAACTGTGCTTCCTACACACACTGGCCATATCTAGTTCAATTCAGCTTAGGATACTGACAAGAACAGTAGTTCCTCTTCAGTCCAATACAGTGTACTTGCTGGGAACAGATGCGAGTGCTACTTGCACTGTGTATGGCAATGGGAGCGCAATAGTGACTTTCCTTACCAGAAAACAACTCTTGCTCGTAGGAGGAAAAACTGCATGTGATTCAACTCCATTTAGGACTGGGAAACAAACACGAGCTCGCCTAACAAGAAACACACTCTGCTTTTGAGAAAAGAGCACTCTTCTACTCTACTGTGTTTCCTAAGGGGTCTGAACAGTGAGCTTTCTCAGAACAAAAGAACTGTGTTTCCTACATCACGGGCCATATCTAGTTCAACTCTGCTTAGGAAACTGACAAGAACAGTAGCTCCTCTTCAGTCCAATACACTGTACTTGCTGCAAACAGACGCGAGTGATATTTGTAAAGTGTATGGCAATGGGAGCACAATAGTGACTGTTCTTAACAGAAAAAAACTCTTGCTCATAGGACCAGAAACTGCATGGGATTCAACTCCACTTCTGACTGGGAAACAAACACGAGCTCGCCTAACAAGAAACACACTCTGCTTTTGAGAAAAGAGCACTCTTCTACTCTACTGTGTTTCCTATAGGGTCAGAAGAGTGACCTTGCTCAGAACAAAAGAACTGTGCTTCCTACACACTCGGGCCATATCTAGTTCAACTCTCCTTAGGAAACTGACAAGAACAGTAGCTCCGCTTCAGTCCAATACACTGTACTTGCTGGGAACAGACGTGAGTGCTATTTTCACTGTATATGGCAATAGGAGCGCAATAGTGACTCTTTTTACCAGAAAACCACTCTTGCTCATACGACCAGAAACTGCATGTGACTAAAATCCATTTAGGACTGGGAAACAAACGCTAGCTCACCTTAGAAGAAACACACTCTGCTTTTGAGAAAAGAGCACTCTTCTACTCTACTGTGTTTCATAAGGGGTCCGAACAGTGAGCTTGCTCAGAACAAAAGAACTGTGCTTCCTACACACACGGGCCATATCTAGTTCAACTCTGCTTAGAAAACTGACAAGAGCAGTAGCTCCTCTTCAGTCCAATACACTGTACTTGCTGGGAACAGACGTGAGTGCTATTTTCACTGTGTATGGCAATAAGAGCGCAATAGTGACTCTTCTTACCAGAAAACAACTCTTGCTCATACGCCCAGAAACTGCATGTGACTAAAATCCATTTAGGACTGGGAAACAAACACTAGCTCGCCTTACAAGAAACACACTCTGCTTTTGAGGAAAGAGCACGCTTCTACTCTACTGTGTTTCCTATAAAGCCAGAACAGTGAGCTTGCTCAGAACAAAAGAACTGTGCTTCCTACACACGGGCCATATCTAGTTCAACTCTGCTTAGGAAACTGACAGGAACAGTGGCTCCTCCTCAGTCCAATACACTGTACTTGCTGGGAACAGACGTGAGTGCTATTTGCACTGTGTATGGCAATGGGAACGCAATAGTGACTCTTCTTACCAGAAAACAACTCTTGCTAGTAGGACCAGAAACTTCATGTGATTCAACTCCATTTAGGACTGGGAAACAAACGCTAGCTTGCCTTACCAGAAACACACTCTGCTTTTGAGAAAAGAGCACTCTTCTACTCTACTGTGTTTCCTATAGGCCCAGAACAGTGAGCTTGCTCAGAACAAAAGTACTGTGCTTCCTACACACACGGGCCATATCTAGTTCAACTCTGCTTAGGAAACTGACAAGAACAGTAGCTCCTCTTCAGTCCAATACACTGTACTTGCTGCAAACAGACGCGAGTGCTATTTGTAAAGTGTATGGCAATGGGAGCACAATAGTGACTGTTCTTAACAGAAAAAAACTCTTGCTCATAGGACCAGAAACTGCATGGGATTCAACTCCACTTCTGACTGGGAAACAAACACTAGCTCGCCTTACAAGAAACAGACTCTCCTTTTGAGAATAGAGCACTCTTCTTCTCTACTTTGTTTCCCTATGGTCCGAAAAGTGAGCTAGCTCAGAACAAAAGAACTGTGCTTCCCACACACACGGGGCATATGTAGTTCAACTCTGCTTAGGAAACTGACAAGAACAGTAGCTCCTCCTCAGTCCAATACACTGTACTTGCTGCGAACAGACGCCAGTGCTATTTCCACTGTGCATGGCAATGGGAGCGCAATAGTGACTCTTCTTACCAGAAAGCAACTCTTGCTCGTAGGACCAGAAACTGCAAGTGATTCAACTCCATTTAGGACTGGGAAACAAACGCTAGCTCGCCTTACAAGAAACACACTCTGCTTTTGAGAAAAGAGCAGTCTTCTACTCTACTGTGTTTCCTATAGGCCCAGAACAGTTAGCTTGCTCAGAACAAAAAAACTGTGCTTCCTACACACACGGGCCATATCTAGTTCAATTCTGCTTAGGAAACTGACAAGAACAGCAGCTCCTCTTCAGTCCAATACCCTGTACTTGCTGGGAACAGACGGAAGTGCTATTTGCACTGTGTAAGGCAATGGGAGCGCAATAGTTGTATTCCTTACCAGAAAACAACTCTTGCTCATAGGTCCAGAAACTGCATGTGATTCAACACCATTTAGGCCTGGGAAACAAACGCTAGCTTGCCTTACAAGAAACACACTCTCCTTTTGAGAAAAGAGCACTCTTAAACTCTACTGTGTTTCCTATAGGGCCAGAAGAGTGAGCTTGCTCAGAACAAAAGAACTGTGCTTCCTACACACACGGGCCATATCTAGTTCACTCTGCTTAGGAAACTGACAAGAACAGTAGCTCCTATTCAGTCCAATACACTGTACTTGCTGCAAACAGACGCGAGTGCTATTTGTAAAGTGTATGGCAATGGGAGCACAATAGTGACTGTTCTTAACAGAAAAAAACTCTTGCTCATAGGACCAGAAACTGCATGGGATTCAACTCCACTTCTGACTGGGAAACAAACACTAGCTCGCCTTACAAGAAACAGACTCTCCTTTTGAGAATAGAGCACTCTTCTACTTTACTGTGTTTCCATATGGTCCGAACAGTGAGCTAGCTCAGAACAAAAGAACTGTGCTTCCTACACACACGGGGCATATGTAGTTCAACTCTGCTTAGGAAACTGACAAGAACAGTAGCTCCTCTTCAGTCCAATACACTGTACTTGCTGCGAACAGACGCCAGTGCTATTTGCACTGTGTATGGCAATGGGAGCGCAATAGTGACTCTTCTTACCAGAAAGCAACTCTTGCTCGTAGGACCAGAAACTGCAAGTGATTCAACTCCATTTAGGACTGGGAAACAAACGCTAGCTCGCCTTACAAGAAACACACTCTGCTTTTGAGAAAAGAGCAGTCTTCTACTCTACTGTGTTTCCTATAGGCCCAGAACAGGGAGCTTGCTCAGAACAAAAAAACTGTGCTTCCTACACACACGCACCATATCTAGTTCAATTCTGCTTAGGAAACTGACAAGAACAGCAGCTCCTCTTCAGTCCAATACCCTGTACTTGCTGGGAACAGACGCGAGTGCTATATTCACTATGTATGGCAATGGGAGCGCAATAGTGACTTTCCTTACCAGAAAACAACTCTTGCTCGTAGGACCAAAACCTGCATGTGACTCAACTTCATTTAAAACTGGGAAACAAACCATAGCTCACCTTGCAAGAAACACACTCTGCTTTTGAGAAAAGAGCACTCTTCTTCTCTACTGTGTTTCCTATAGGGCCAGTACAGTGGCTTGCTCAGAACAAAAGAACTGTGCTTCCTACACACACGGGCCATATCTAGTTCAACTCTGCTTAGGAAACTGACAAGAACAGTAGCTCCGCTTCAGTCCAATACACTGTACTTGCTGAAAACAGACGCGAGTGCTATTTGTACTGTGTATGGCAATTGGAGCACAATAGTGACTGTTCTTAACAGAAAAAAACTCTTGCTCGTAGAACCAGAAACTGCATGGGATTCAACTCCACTTCTGACTGGGAAACAAACACTAGCTCGCCTTACAAGAAACAGACTCTCCTTTTGAGAATAGAGCACTCTTCTACTTTACTGTATTTCCATATGGTCCGAACAGTGAGCTAGCTCAGAACAAAAGAACTGTGCTACCTACACACGGGGCATATGTAGTTCAACTCTGCTTAGGAAACTGACAAGAACAGCAGCTCCTCTTCAGTCCAATACACTGTACTTGCTGCGAACAGACGCCAGGGCTATTTGCACTGTGTATGCCAATGGGAGCGCAATAGTGACTCTTCTTACCAGAAAGCAACTCTTGCTCGTAGGACCAGAAACTGCAAGTGATTCAACTCCATTAAGGACTGGGAAACAAACGCTAGCTCGCCTTACAAGAAACACACTCTGCTTTTGAGAAAAGAGCAGTCTTCTACTCTACTGTGTTTCCTATAGGCCCAGAACAGTTAGCTTGCTCAGAACAAAAAAACTGTGCTTCCTACACACACGGGCCATATCTAGTTCAATTCTGCTTAGGAAACTGACAAGAACAGCAGCTCCTCTTCAGTCCAATACCCTGTACTTGCTGGGAACAGACGGGAGTGCTATTTGCACTGTGTAAGGCAATGGGATCGCAATAGTTGTTTTCCTTACCAGAAAACAAGTCTTGCTCGTAGGACCAGAAACTGCATGTGATTCAACTCCATTTATGCCTGGGAAACAAACGCTAGCTCGCCTTACAAGAAACACACTCTGCTTTTGAGAAAGAGCACTCTTAAACTCTACTGTGTTTCCTATAGGGCCAGAAGAGTGAGCTTGCTCAGAACAAAAGAACTGTGCTTCCTACACACACGGGCCATATCTAGTTCACTCTGCTTAGGAAACTGACAAGAACAGTAGCTCCTATTCAGTCCAATACACTGTACTTGCTGCAAACAGACGCGAGTGCTATTTGTACTGTGTATGGCAATGGGAGCACAATAGTGACTGTTCTTAACAGAAAAAAACTCTTGCTCATAGGACCAGAAACTGCATGGGATTCAACTCCACTTCTGACTGGGAAACAAACACTAGCTCGCCTTACAAGAAACAGACTCTCCTTTTGAGAATAGAGCACTCTTCTACTTTACTGTGTTTCCATATGGTCCGAACAGTGAGCTAGCTCAGAACAAAAGAACTGTGCTTCCTACACACACGGGGCATATGTAGTTCAACTCTGCTTAGGAAACTGACAAGAACAGTAGCTCCTCTTCAGTCCAATACACTGTACTTGCTGCGAACAGACGCCAGTGCTATTTGCACTGTGTATGGCAATGGGAGCGCAATAGTGACTCTTCTTACCAGAAAGCAACTCTTGCTCGTACGACCAGAAACTGCAAGTGATTCAACTCCATTTAGGACTGGGAAACAAACGCTAGCTCGCCTTACAAGAAACACACTCTGCTTTTGAGAAAAGAGCACTCTTCTACTTTACTGTGTTTCCATATGGTCCGAACAGTGAGCTAGCTCAGAACAAAAGAACTGTGCTTCCTACACACACGGGGCATATGTAGTTCAACTCTGCTTAGGAAACTGACAAGAACAGTAGCTCCTCTTCAGTCCAATACACTGTACTTGCTGCGAACAGACGCCAGTGCTATTTGCACTGTGTATGGCAATGGGAGCGCAATAGTGACTCTTCTTACCAGAAAGCAACTCTTGCTCGTACGACCAGAAACTGCAAGTGATTCAACTCCATTTAGGACTGGGAAACAAACGCTAGCTCGCCTTACAAGAAACACACTCTGCTTTTGAGAAAAGAGCAGTCTTCTACTCTACTGTGTTTCCTATAGGCCCAGAACAGGGAGCTTGCTCAGAACAAAAAAACTGTGCTTCCTACACACACGGGCCATATCTAGTTCAATTCTGCTTAGGAAACTGACAAGAACAGCAGCTCCTCTTCAGTCCAATACCCTGTACTTGCTGGGAACAGACGCGAGTGCTATATTCACTATGTATGGCAATGGGAGTGCAATAGTGACTTTCCTTACCAGAAAACAACTCTTGCTCGTAGGACCAAAACCTGCATGTGACTCAACTTCATTTAAAACTGGGAAACAAACCATAGCTCACCTTGCAAGAAACACACTCTGCTTTTGAGAAAAGAGCACTCTTCTTCTCTACTGTGTTTCCTATAGGGCCAGTACAGTGGCTTGCTCAGAACAAAAGAACTGTGCTTCCTACACACACGGGCCATATCTAGTTCAACTCTGCTTAGGAAACTGACAAGAACAGTAGCTCCGCTTCAGTCCAATACACTGTACTTGCTGAAAACAGACGCGAGTGCTATTTGTACTGTGTATGGCAATGGGAGCACAATAGTGACTGTTCTTAACAGAAAAAAACTCTTGCTCATAGGACCAGAAACTGCATGGGATTCAACTCCACTTCTGACTGGGAAACAAACACTAGCTCGCCTTACAAGAAACAGACTCTCCTTTTGAGAATAGAGCACTCTTCTACTTTACTGTATTTCCATATGGTCCGAACAGTGAGCTAGCTCAGAACAAAAGAACTGTGCTACCTACACACGGGGCATATGTAGTTCAACTCTGCTTAGGAAACTGACAAGAACAGCAGCTCCTCTTCAGTCCAATACACTGTACTTGCTGCGAACAGACGCCAGGGCTATTTGCACTGTGTATGCCAATGGGAGCGCAACAGTGACTCTTCTTACCAGAAAGCAACTCTTGCTCGTAGGACCAGAAACTGCAAGTGATTCAACTCCATTAAGGACTGGGAAACAAACGCTAGCTCGCCTTACAAGAAACACACTCTGCTTTTGAGAAAAGAGCAGTCTTCTACTCTACTGTGTTTCCTATAGGCCCAGAACAGTTAGCTTGCTCAGAACAAAAAAACTGTGCTTCCTACACACACGGGCCATATCTAGTTCAATTCTGCTTAGGAAACTGACAAGAACAGCAGCTCCTCTTCAGTCCAATACCCTGTACTTGCTGGGAACAGACGGGAGTGCTATTTGCACTGTGTAAGGCAATGGGATCGCAATAGTTGTTTTCCTTACCAGAAAACAAGTCTTGCTCGTAGGACCAGAAACTGCATGTGATTCAACTCCATTTATGCCTGGGAAACAAACGCTAGCTCGCCTTACAAGAAACACACTCTGCTTTTGAGAAAGAGCACTCTTAAACTCTACTGTGTTTCCTATAGGGCCAGAAGAGTGAGCTTGCTCAGAACAAAAGAACTGTGCTTCCTACACACACGGGCCATATCTAGTTCACTCTGCTTAGGAAACTGACAAGAACAGTAGCTCCTATTCAGTCCAATACACTGTACTTGCTGCAAACAGACGCGAGTGCTATTTGTACTGTGTATGGCAATGGGAGCACAATAGTGACTGTTCTTAACAGAAAAAAACTCTTGCTCATAGGACCAGAAACTGCATGGGATTCAACTCCACTTCTGACTGGGAAACAAACACTAGCTCGCCTTACAAGAAACAGACTCTCCTTTTGAGAATAGAGCACTCTTCTACTTTACTGTGTTTCCATATGGTCCGAACAGTGAGCTAGCTCAGAACAAAAGAACTGTGCTTCCTACACACACGGGGCATATGTAGTTCAACTCTGCTTAGGAAACTGACAAGAACAGTAGCTCCTCTTCAGTCTAATACACTGTACTTGCTGCGAACAGACGCCAGTGCTATTTGCACTGTGTATGGCAATGGGAGCACAATAGTGACTCTTCTTACCAGAAAGCAACTCTTGCTCGTACGACCAGAAACTGCAAGTGATTCAACTCCATTTAGGACTGGGAAACAAACGCTAGCTCGCCTTACAAGAAACACACTCTGCTTTTGAGAAAAGAGCACTCTTCTACTTTACTGTATTTCCATATGGTCCGAACAGTGAGCTAGCTCAGAACAAAAGAACTGTGCTACCTACACACGGGGCATATGTAGTTCAACTCTGCTTAGGAAACTGACAAGAACAGCAGCTCCTCTTCAGTCCAATACACTGTACTTGCTGCGAACAGACGCCAGGGCTATTTGCACTGTGTATGCCAATGGGAGCGCAATAGTGACTCTTCTTACCAGAAAGCAACTCTTGCTCGTAGGACCAGAAACTGCAAGTGATTCAACTCCATTAAGGACTGGGAAACAAACGCTAGCTCGCCTTACAAGAAACACACTCTGCTTTTGAGAAAAGAGCAGTCTTCTACTCTACTGTGTTTCCTATAGGCCCAGAACAGTTAGCTTGCTCAGAACAAAAAAACTGTGCTTCCTACACACACGGGCCATATCTAGTTCAATTCTGCTTAGGAAACTGACAAGAACAGCAGCTCCTCTTCAGTCCAATACCCTGTACTTGCTGGGAACAGACGGGAGTGCTATTTGCACTGTGTAAGGCAATGGGATCGCAATAGTTGTTTTCCTTACCAGAAAACAAGTCTTGCTCGTAGGACCAGAAACTGCATGTGATTCAACTCCATTTATGCCTGGGAAACAAACGCTAGCTCGCCTTACAAGAAACACACTCTGCTTTTGAGAAAGAGCACTCTTAAACTCTACTGTGTTTCCTATAGGGCCAGAAGAGTGAGCTTGCTCAGAACAAAAGAACTGTGCTTCCTACACACACGGGCCATATCTAGTTCACTCTGCTTAGGAAACTGACAAGAACAGTAGCTCCTATTCAGTCCAATACACTGTACTTGCTGCAAACAGACGCGAGTGCTATTTGTACTGTGTATGGCAATGGGAGCACAATAGTGACTGTTCTTAACAGAAAAAAACTCTTGCTCATAGGACCAGAAACTGCATGGGATTCAACTCCACTTCTGACTGGGAAACAAACACTAGCTCGCCTTACAAGAAACAGACTCTCCTTTTGAGAATAGAGCACTCTTCTACTTTACTGTGTTTCCATATGGTCCGAACAGTGAGCTAGCTCAGAACAAAAGAACTGTGCTTCCTACACACACGGGGCATATGTAGTTCAACTCTGCTTAGGAAACTGACAAGAACAGTAGCTCCTCTTCAGTCCAATACACTGTACTTGCTGCGAACAGACGCCAGTGCTATTTGCACTGTGTATGGCAATGGGAGCGCAATAGTGACTCTTCTTACCAGAAAGCAACTCTTGCTCGTACGACCAGAAACTGCAAGTGATTCAACTCCATTTAGGACTGGGAAACAAACGCTAGCTCGCCTTACAAGAAACACACTCTGCTTTTGAGAAAAGAGCAGTCTTCTACTCTACTGTGTTTCCTATAGGCCCAGAACAGGGAGCTTGCTCAGAACAAAAAAACTGTGCTTCCTACACACACGGGCCATATCTAGTTCAATTCTGCTTAGGAAACTGACAAGAACAGCAGCTCCTCTTCAGTCCAATACCCTGTACTTGCTGGGAACAGACGCGAGTGCTATATTCACTATGTATGGCAATGGGAGCGCAATAGTGACTTTCCTTACCAGAAAACAACTCTTGCTCGTAGGACCAAAACCTGCATGTGACTCAACTTCATTTAAAACTGGGAAACAAACCATAGCTCACCTTGCAAGAAACACACTCTGCTTTTGAGAAAAGAGCACTCTTCTTCTCTACTGTGTTTCCTATAGGGCCAGTACAGTGGCTTGCTCAGAACAAAAGAACTGTGCTTCCTACACACACGGGCCATATCTAGTTCAACTCTGCTTAGGAAACTGACAAGAACAGTAGCTCCGCTTCAGTCCAATACACTGTACTTGCTGAAAACAGACGCGAGTGCTATTTGTACTGTGTATGGCAATTGGAGCACAATAGTGACTGTTCTTAACAGAAAAAAACTCTTGCTCATAGGACCAGAAACTGCATGGGATTCAACTCCACTTCTGACTGGGAAACAAACACTAGCTCGCCTTACAAGAAACAGACTCTCCTTTTGAGAATAGAGCACTCTTCTACTTTACTGTATTTCCATATGGTCCGAACAGTGAGCTAGCTCAGAACAAAAGAACTGTGCTACCTACACACGGGGCATATGTAGTTCAACTCTGCTTAGGAAACTGACAAGAACAGCAGCTCCTCTTCAGTCCAATACACTGTACTTGCTGCGAACAGACGCCAGGGATATTTGCACTGTGTATGCCAATGGGAGCGCAATAGTGACTCTTCTTACCAGAAAGCAACTCTTGCTCGTAGGACCAGAAACTGCAAGTGATTCAACTCCATTAAGGACTGGGAAACAAACGCTAGCTCGCCTTACAAGAAACACACTCTGCTTTTGAGAAAAGAGCAGTCTTCTACTCTACTGTGTTTCCTATAGGCCCAGAACAGTTAGCTTGCTCAGAACAAAAAAACTGTGCTTCCTACACACACGGGCCATATCTAGTTCAATTCTGCTTAGGAAACTGACAAGAACAGCAGCTCCTCTTCAGTCCAATACCCTGTACTTGCTGGGAACAGACGGGAGTGCTATTTGCACTGTGTAAGGCAATGGGATCGCAATAGTTGTTTTCCTTACCAGAAAACAAGTCTTGCTCGTAGGACCAGAAACTGCATGTGATTCAACTCCATTTAGGACTGGGAAACAAACGCTAGCTCGCCTTACAAGAAACACACTCTGCTTTTGAGAAAGAGCACTCTTCTACTCTACTGTGTTTCCATATCGTCCGAACAGTGAGCTTGCTCAGAACAAAAGTACTTTGCTTCCTACACACACGGGCCATATCTAGTTCAACTCTGCTTAGGAAACTGACAAGAACAGTAGCTCCTATTCAGTCCAATACACTGTACTTGCTGCGAACAGACGTGAGTGCTATTTGCACTGTATATTGCAATGGGAGCGCAATAGTGACTCTTCTTACCAGAAAACAACTCTTGCTCATACGACCAGAAACTGCATGTCCTCAAATACATTTAAGACTGGGAAACAAACGCTAGCTCACCTTACAAGAAACACACTCTGCTTTTGAGAAAAGAGCACTCTTCTACTCTACCGTGTTAACTATAGGGCCAGAACAGTGAGCTTGCTCAGAACAAAAGAACTGTGCTTCCTACACACACAGGCCATATCTAGTTCAACTCTGCTTAGGAAACTGACAAGAACAGGAGCTCCTGTTCAGTCCAATACACTGTACTTGCTGGGAACAGATGCGAGTGCTATTTGCATTGTGTATGGAAATGGGAGCACAATGGTGACTCTTCTTACCAGAAAACAACTTTTGCTCGTTTGACCAGAAACTGCATGGGGTTCATCTCCATTTCTGACAGGGAAACAAACACTAGCTCGCCTTACAAGAAACACACTCTCATTTTGAGAAAAGAGCACTCTTCTACTCTACTGTGTTTCCATATGGTCCGAACAGTGAGCTTGCTAAGAACAAAAGAACTGTGCTTCCTACACACACGGGCCATATCTAGATCAACTCTCCTTAGGAAAATGACAAGAGCAGTAGCTCCTCTTCATTCCAATACACTGTACTTGCTGGAAACAGACACGAATGCTCTTTGCACTATGTATGGCAATGGGAGCGCAATAGTGACTTTCCTTACCAGAAAACAACTCTTGTGCGTAGGACAAGAAACTGCATGTGTTCAACTCCATTTAGGACTGGGAAACAAACGCTAGCTCGCCTTACTAGAAACACACTCTGCTTTTGAGAAAAGAGCACTCTTCTACTCTACTGTGTTTCCAATGGTGTCCGAACAGTGAGCTTGCTCAGAACAAAAGAACTGTGCTTGCTAAAAACATGGGCCATATCTAGTTCAACTCTCCTTAGGAAACTGACAAGAGCAGTAGCTCCTCTTCAGTCCAATACACTGCAGTTGCTGGGAACAGACGCGAGTGCTATTTGCACTATGTATGGCATTGGGAGCACACTAGTGACTTTCCTTACCAGAAAACAACTCTTGGTCGGAGGACCAAAAACTGCATGTGACTCAACTTCATTTAGAACTGGGAAACAAACGCTAGCTCACCTTACAAGAAACACGCTCTGCTTTTGAGGAAATAGCACTCTTCTTCTCTACTGTGTTTCCTATACGGCCAGAACAGTGAGCTTGCTCAGAACAAAAGAACTGTGCTTCCTACACACACGTGCCATATCTAGTTCAACTCTGCTTAGGAAACTGACAAGAACAGGAGCTCCTGTTCAGTCCAATACACTGTACTTGCTGGGAACAGACGCGAAAGCTATTTCCACTGTGTATGGCAATGGGAGCACAATAGTGACTCTTCTTACCAGAAAACAACTCTTGCTCGTAGGACCAGAAACTGCATGGGGTTCAACTCCATTTCTGACTGGGAAACAAACACTAGCTCGCCTTACAAGAAACACACTCTCCTTTTGAGAAAAGAGCACTCTTCTACTCTACTGTGTTTCCATATGGTCCGAACAGTGAGCTTGCTCAGAAAAAAAGAACTGTGCTTCCTACACACACAGGCCATATCTAGTTCAACTCTCCTTAGGAAACTGACAAGAGCAGTAGCTCCTCTTCATTCCAATACACTGTACTTGCTGGAAACACACGCGAAAGCTATTTGCACTATGTATGGCAATGGGAGCGCCAGAGTGACTTTCCTTACCAGAAAACAACTCTTGTGCGTAGGACCAGACTGCATGTGATTCAACTCCATTGAGGACTGGGAAACAAACGCTAGCTCGCCTTACTAGAAACACACTCTGCTTTTGAGAAAAGATCACCCTTCTACTCTACTGTGTTTCCTATGGGGTCCGAACAGTGAGCTTGCTCAGAACAAAAGAATTGTGCTTCCTACACACACGGGCCATATCTAGTTCAACTCTCCTTAGGAAACTGACAAGTGCAGTAGCTCCTCTTCAGTCCAATACACTGTAGTTGCTGGGAACAGACGTGAGTGCTATTTTCACTGTTAATGGCAATAGGAGCGCAATAGTGACTCTTCTTTCCAGAAAACAACTCTTGCTCATACGACCAGGAACTGCATGTGACTAAAATCCATTTAGGACTGGGAAACAAACACTAGCTCACCTTACAAGAAACACACTCTGCTTTTGAGAAAAGAGCACTCTTCTACTCTACCGTGTTAATTATAGGGCCAGAACAGTGAGCTTGCTCAGAAAAAAGGAACTGTGCTTCCTACACACACATGCCATATCTAGTTCAACTCTGCTTAGGAAACTAACAAGAACAGTAGCTCCTCTTCAGTCCAATACACTGTACTTGCTGGGAACAGACGTGAGTGCTATTTTCACTGTGTATGGCAATAGGAGTGCAATAGTGACTCTTCTTACCAGAAAACAACTGTTGCTCATACGCCAGAAACTGCATGTGACTAAAATCCATTTAGGACTGGGAAACAAACACTAGCTCACCTTACAAGAAACACACTCTGCTTGTGAGGAAAGAGCACGGTTCTTCTCTACTGTGTTTCCTATAAAGCCAGAACAGTGTGCTTGCTCAGAACAAATGAACTGTGCTTCCTACACACACGGGCCATATCTAGTTCAATTCTGCTTAGGAAACTGACAAAAACAGTAGATCCTCTTCAGTCCAATACAATGTACATGCTGGAAACAGACGCGAATCATCTTTGCACTGTGTATGGCAATGGGAGCACAATAGTGACTTTCCTTACCAGAAAACAACTCTTGTGTGTAGGACCAGAAACTGCATGTGATTCAACTCCATTTAGGACTGGGAAATAAACGCTAGCTCGCCTTACTAGAAACACACTCTGCTTTTGAGAAAAGAGCACTCTTCTACTCTACTGTGTTTCCAATGGTGTCCGAACAGTGAGCTTGCTCAGAACAAAAGAACTGTGCTTCCTACACACACGGGCCATATCTAGTTCAACTCTGCTTAGGAAACTTACAAGAACAGGAGCTCCTGTTCAGTCCAATACACTGTACTTGCTGGGAACAGACGCGAGAGCTATTTGCACTGTGTATGGCAATGGGAGCACAATGGTGACTCTTCTTACCAGAAAACATCTCTTGCTCGTAGAACCAGAAACTGCATGGGGTTCAACTCCATTTCTGACTGGGAAACAAACACTAGCTCGCCTTACAAGAAACACACTCTGCTTTTGAGAAAAGAGCACTCTTCTACTCTACTGTGTTTCCATATGGTCCGAACAGTGAGCTTGCTCAGAACAAAAGTACTTTGCTTCCTACACACACGGGCCATATGTAGTTCAACTCTGCTTCGGAAACTGACAAGAACAGTAGCTCCTCTTCAGTCCAATACTCTGTACTTGCTGCGAACAGACGTGAGTGCTATTTGCACTGTATATGGCAATGGGAGCGCAATAGTGACTCTTCTTACCAGAAAACAACTCTTGCTCATACGACCAGAAACTGCATGTCCTCAAATACATTTAAGACTGGGAAACAAACGCTAGCTCACCTTACAAGAAACACACTCTGCTTTTGAGAAAAGAGCACTCTTCTACTCTACCGTGTTAACTATAGGGCCAGAACAGTGAGCTTGCTCAGAACAAAAGAACTGTGCTTCCTACACACACAGGCCATATCTAGTTCAACTCTGCTTAGGAAACTGACAAGAACAGGAGCTCCTGTTCAGTCAAATACACTGTACTCCTGGGAACAGATGCGAGTGCTATTTGCACTGTGTATGGAAATGGGGGCACAATGGTGACTCTTCTTACCAGAAAACAACTCTTGCTCGTTTGACCAGAAACTGCATGGGGTTCATCTCCATTTCTGACTGGGAAACAAACACTAGCTCGCCTTACAAGAAACACACTCTCGTTTTGAGAAAAGAGCACTCTTCTACTCTACTGTGTTTCCATATGGTCCGAACAGTGAGCTTGCTCAGAACAAAAGAACTGTGCTTCCTACACACACGGGCCATATCTAGTTCAACTCTCCTTAGGAAACTGACAAGAGCAGTAGCTCCTCTTCATTCCAATACACTGTACTTGCTGGAAACAGACGCGAATCATCTTTGCACTATGTATGGCAATGGGAGCGCAATAGTGACTTTCCTTACCAGAAAACAACTCTTGTGTGTAGGACCAGAAACTGCATGTGATTCAACTCCATTTAGGACTGGGAAACAAACGCTAGCTCGCCTTACTAGAAACACACTCTGCTTTTGAGAAAAGAGCACTCTTCTACTCTACTGTGTTTCCAATGGTGTCCGAACAGTGAGCTTGCTCAGAACAAAAGAACTGTGCTTCCTAAAAACACGGGCCATATCTAGTTCAACTCTCCTTAGGAAACTGACAAGAGCAGTAGCTCCTCTTCAGTCCAATACACTGTACTTGCTGGGAACAGACGCAAGTGCTATTTGCACTATGTATGGCATTGGGAGGACACTAGTGACTTTCCTTACCAGAAAACAACTCTTGGTCGTAGGACCAAAAACTGCATGTGACTCAACTTCATTTAGAACTGGGAAACAAACGCTAGCTCACCTTACAAGAAACACACTCTGCTTTTGAGAAAAGAGCACTCTTCTTCTCTACTGTGTTTCCTATAGGGCCAGAACATTGAGCTTGCTCAGAACAAAAGAACTGTGCTTCCTACACACACGGGCCATATCTAGTTCAACTCTGCTTAGGAAACTGACAAGAACAGTAGCTCCTGTTCAGTCCAATACACTGTACTTGCTGGGAACAGATGCGAATGCTATTTGCACGGTGTATGGCAATGGGAGCACAATAGTGACTCTTCTTACCAGAAAACAACTCTTGCTCGTAGGACCAGAAACTGCATGGGGTTCAACTCCATTTCTGACTGGGAAACAAACACTAGCTCGCCTTACAAGAAACACACTCTCCTTTTGAGAAAAGAGCACTCTTCTACTCTACTGTGTTTCCATATGGTCCGAACAGTGAGCTTGCTCAGAACAAAAGAACTGTGCTTCCTACACACCGGGCCAGATCTAGTTCAACTCTCCTTAGGAAACTGACAAGAGCAGTAGCTCCTCTTCATTCCAATACACTGTACTTGCTGGAAACACACGCGAAAGCTATTTGCACTATGAATGGCAATGGGGAGCGCAAGAGTGACTTTCCTTACCAGAAAACAACTCTTGTGCGTAGGACCAGACTGCATGTGATTCAACTCCATTTAGGACTGGGAAACAAACGCTAGCTCGCCTTACTAGAAACACACTCTGCTTTTGAGAAAAGATCACTCTTCTACTCTACTGTGTTTCCTATGGGGTCCGAACAGTGAGCTTGCTCAGAACAAAAGAACTGTGCTTCCTACACACACGGGCCATATCTAGTTCAACTATCCTTAGGAAACTGACAAGTGCAGTAGCTCCTCTTCAGTCCAATACACTGTACTTGCTGGGAACAGACGTGAGTGCTATTTTCACTGTTAATGGCAATAGGAGCGCAATAGTGACTCTTCTTTCCAGAAAACAACTCTTGCTCATACGACCAGGAACTGCATGTGACTAAAATCCATTTAGGACTGGGAAACAAACACTAGCTCACCTTACAAGAAACACACTCTGCTTTTGAGAAAAGAGCACTCTTCTACTCTACCGTGTTAACTATAGGGCCAGAACAGTGAGCTTGCTCAGAAAAAAGGAACTGTGCTTCCTACACACACATGCCATATCTAGTTCAACTCTGCTTAGGAAACTAACAAGAACAGTAGCTCCTCTTCAGTCCAATACACTGTACTTGCTGGGAACAGACGTGAGTGCTATTTTCACTGTGTATGGCAATAGGAGTGCAATAGTGACTCTTCTTACCAGAAAACAACTCTTGCTCATACGCCCAGAAACTGCATGTGACTAAAATCCATTTAGCACTGGGAAACAAACACTAGCTCACCTTACAAGAAACACACTCTGCTTTTGAGGAAAGAGCACGGTTCTACTCTACTGTGTTTCCTGTAAAGCCAGAACAGTGAGCTTGCTCAGAACAAAAGAACTGTGCTTCCTACACACACGGGCCATATCTAGTTCAATTCTGCTTAGGAAACTGACAAAAACAGTAGATCCTCTTCAGTCCAATACAATGTACATGCTGGAAACAGACGCCGGTGCTATTTGCCCTGTGTATGACAATGGGAGCGCCATAGTGACTCTTCTTACCATAAAACAACTCTTGCTCATTTGACCAGAAACTACATGTGATTCAACTCCATTTAGGACTGGGAAACAAACGCTAGCTCGCCTTACAAGAAACACACTCTGCTTTTGAGAAAAGAGCACTCTTCTACTCTCCTGATTTTCATATGGGGTCCGAACAGTGAGCTTGCTCAGAACAAAAGAACTGTGCTTCCTACACACACAGGCCATATCTAGTTCAACTCTGCTTAGGAAACTGACAAGAACAGGAGCTCCTGTTCAGTCCAATACACTGTACTTGCTGGGAACAGATGCGAGTGCTATTTGCACTGTGTATGGAAATGGGTGCACAATGGTGACTCTTCTTACCAGAAAACAACTCTTGCTCATTTGACCAGAAACTGCATGGGGTTCATCTCCATTTCTGACTGGGAAACAAACACTAGCTCGCCTTACAAGAAACACACTCTCGTTTTGAGAAAAGAGCACTCTTCTACTCTACTGTGTTTCCATATGGTCCGAACAGTGAGCTTGCTCAGAACAAAAGAACTGTGCTTCCTAAAAACACGGGCCATATCTAGTTCAACTCTCCTTAGGAAACTGACAAGAGCAGTAGCTCCTCTTCAGTCCAATACACTGTACTTGCTGGGAACAGACGCGAGTGCTATTTGCAATATGTATGGCATTGGGAGCACACTAGTGACTTTCCTTACCAGAAAACAACTCTTGGTCGTAGGACCAAAAACTGCATGTGACTCAACTTCATTTAGAACTGGGAAACAAACGCTAGCTCACCATACAAGAAACACACTCTGCTTTTGAGAAAAGAGCACTCTTCTTCTCTACTGAATTTCCTATAGGGCCAGAACAGTGAGCTTGCTCAGAACAAAAGAACTGTTCTTCCTACACACACGGGCCATATCTAGTTCAACTCTGCTTAGGAAACTGACAAGAACAGTAGCTCCTGTTCAGTCCAATGAACTGTACTTGCTGGGAACAGATGCGAGTGCTATTTGCACGGTGTATGGCAATGGGAGCACAATAGTGACTCTTCTTACCAGAAAACAACTCTTGCTCATAGGACCAGAAACTGCATGGGGTTCAACTCCATTTCTGACTGGGAAACAAACACTAGCTCGCCTTACAAGAAACACACTCTCCTTTTGAGAAAAGAGCACTCTTCTACTCTACTGTGTTTCCATATGGTCCGAACAGTGAGCTTGCTCAGAACAAAAGAACTGTGCTTCCTACACACACGGGCCATATCTAGTTCAACTCTCCTTAGGAAACTGACAAGAGCAGTAGCTCCTCTTCATTCCAATACACTGTACTTGCTGGAAACACACGCGAAAGCTATTTGCCAAATGTATGGCAATGGGAGCGCAAGAGTGACTTTCCTTACCAGAAAACAACTCTTGTGCTTAGGACCAGACTGCATGTGATTCAACTCCATTTAGGACTGAGAAACAAACGCTAGCTCGCCTTACTAGAAACACACTCTGCTTTTGAGAAAAGAGCACTCTTCTACTCTACCGTGTTAACTATAAGGCCAGAACAGTGAGCTTGCTCAGAACAAAGGAACTGTGCTTCCTACACACACGTGCCATATCTAGTTCAACTCTGCTTAGGAAACTAACAAGAACAGTAGCTCCTCTTCAGTCCAATACACTGTACTTGCTGGGAACAGACGTGAGTGCTATTTTCACTGTGTATGGCAATAAGAGCGCAATAGTGACTCTTCTTACCAGAAAACAACTCTTGCTCATACGCCCAGAAACTGCATGTGACTAAAATCCATTTAGGACTGGGAAACAAACAGTAGCTCACCTTACAAGAAACACACTCTGCTTTTGAGGAAAGAGCACGCTTCTACTCTACTGTGTTTCCTATAAAGCCAGAACAGTGAGCTTGCTCAGAACAAAGAACTGTGCTTCCTACACACGGGCCATATCTAGTTCAACTCTGCTTAGGAAACTGACAGGAACAGTGGCTCCTCCTCAGTCCAATACACTGTAATTGCTGGGAACAGACGTGAGTGCTATTTGCACTGTGTATGGCAATGGGAACGCAATAGTGACTCTTCTTACCAGAAAACAACTCTTGCTAGTAGGACCAGAAACTGCGTGTGATTCAACTCCATTTAGGACTGGGAAACAAACGCGAACTTGCCTTACAAGAAACACACTCTGCTTTTGAGAAAAGAGCACTCTTCTACTCTACTGTTTCCTATAGGCCCAGAACAGTGAGCTTGCTCAGAACAAAAGAACTGTGCTTCCTACACACACGGGCCATATCTAGTTCAATTCTGCTTAGGAAACTGACAAAAACAGTAGATCCTCTTCAGTCCAATACAATGTACATGCTGGAAACAGACGCCGGTGCTATTTGCCCTGTGTATGACAATGGGAGCGCAATAGTGACTCTTCTTACCATAAAACAACTCTTGCTCATTTGACCAGAAACTACATGTGATTCAACTCCATTTAGTACTGGGAAACAAACGCTAGCTCACCTTACAAGAAACACACTCTGCTTTTGAGAAAAGAGCACTCTTCTACTCTCCTGTGTTTCATATGGGGTCCGAACAGTGAGCTTGCTCAGAACAAAAGAACTGTGCTTCCTACACACACGGGACATATCTAGTTCAACTCTGCTTAGGAAACTGACAAGAACAGGAGCTCCTGTTCAGTCCAATACACTGTACTTGCTGTGAACAGACACGAGAGCTATTTGCACTGTGTATGGCAATGGGAGCACAATAGTGACTCTTCTTACCAGAAAACAACTCTTGCTCGTAGGACCAGAAACTGCATGGGGTTCAACTCCATTTCTGACTGGGAAACAAACACTAGCTCGCCTTACAAGAAACACACTCTGCTTTTGAGAAAAGAGCACTCTTCTACTCTACTGTGTTTCCATATGGTCCGAACAGTGAGCTTGCTCAGAACAAAAGTACTTTGCTTCCTACACACACGGGCCATATGTAGTTCAACTCTGCTTACAAAACTGACAAGAACAGTAGCTCCTCTTCAGTCCAATACACTGTACTTGCTGCGAACAGACGTGAGTGCTACTTGCACTGTATATGGCAATGGGAGCGCAATAGTGACTCTTCTTAACAGAAAACAACTCTTGCTCATACGACCAGAAACTGCATGTCCTCAAATACATTTAAGACCAGAAACAAACGCTAGCTCACCTTACAAGAAACACACTCTGCTTTTGAGAAAAGAGCACTCTTCTACTCTACCGTGTTAACTATAGGGCCAGAACAGTGAGCTTGCTCAGAACAAAAGAACTGTGCTTCCTACACACACAGGCCATATCTAGTTCAACTCTGCTTAGGAAACTGACAAGAACAGGAGCTCCTGTTCAGTCCAATACACTGTACTTGCTGGGAACAGATGCGAGTGCTATTTGCACTGTGTATGGAAATGGGAGCACAATGGTGACTCTTCTTACCAGAAAACAACTCTTGCTCGTTTGACCAGAAACTGCATGGGGTTAATCTCCATTTCTGACTGGGAAACAAACACTAGCTCGCCTTACAAGAAACACACTCTCATTTTGAGAAAAGAGCACTCTTCTACTCTACTGTGTTTCCATATGGTCCGAACAGTGAGCTTGCTCAGAACAAAATATTGTGCTTCCTACACACACGAGCCATATCTAGTTCAACTCTCCTTAGGAAACTGACAAGAGCAGTAGCTCCTCTTCATTCCAATACACTGTACTTGCTGGAAACAGACGCGAATGCTCTTTGCACTATGTATGGCAATGGGAGCGCAATAGTGACTTTCCTTACCAGAAAACAACTCTTGTGCGTAGGACCAGAAACTGCATGTGATTCAACTCCATTTAGGACTGGGAAACAAACGCTAGCTCGCCTTACTAGAAACACACTCTGCTTTTGAGAAAAGAGCACTCTTCTACTCTACTGTGTTTCCAATGGGGTCCGAACAGTGAGCTTGCTCAGAACAAAAGAACTGTGCTTCCTAAAAACACGGGCCATATCTAGTTCAACTCTCCTTAGGAAACTGACAAGAGCAGTAGCTCCTCTTCAGTCCAATACACTGTACTTGCTGGGAACAGATGCGAGTGCTATTTGCACTATGTATGGCATTGGGAGCACACTAGTGACTTTCCTTACCAGAAAACAACTCTTGGTCGTAGGACCAACAACTTCATGTGACTCAACTTCATTTAGAACTGGGAAACAAACGCTAGCTCACCTTACAAGAAACACACTCTGCTTTTGAGAAAAGAGCACTCTTCTTCTCTACTGTGTTTCCTATATAGCCAGATCAGTGAGCTTGCTCAGAACAAAAGAACTGTGCTTCCTACACACACAGGCCATATCTAGTTCAACTCTGCATAGGATACTGACAAGAACAGTAGCTCCTGTTCAGTCCAATACACTGTACTTGCTGGGAACAGATGCGAGTGCTATTTGCACGGTGTATGGCAATGGGAGCACAATAGTGACTCTTCTTACCAGAAAACAACTCTTGCTCATAGGACCAGAAACTGCATGGGGTTCAACTCCATTTCTGACTGGGAAACAAACACTAGCTCGCCTTACAAGAAACACACTCTCCTTTTGAGAAAAGAGCACTCTTCTACTCTACTGTGTTTCCATATGGTCCGAACAGTGAGCTTGTTCAGAACAAAAGAACTGTGCTTCCTACACACACGGGCCATATCTAGTTCAACTCTCCTTAGGAAACTGACAAGAGCAGTAGCTCCTCTTCATTCCAATACACTGTACTTGCTGGAAACACACACGAAAGCTATTTGCACTATGTATTGCAATGGGAGCGCAAGAGTGACTTTCCTTACCAGAAAACAACTCTTGTGCGTAGGACCAGACTACATGTGATTCAACGCCATTTAGGACTGGGAAACAAACGCCAGCTCGCCTTACTAGAAACACACTCTGCTTTTGAGAAAAGATCACTCTTCTACTCTACTGTGTTTCCTATGGGGTCCGAACAGTGAGCTTGCTCAGAACAAAAGAACTGTGCTTCCTACACACACGGGCCATATCTAGTTCAACTCTCCTTAGGAAACTGACAAGTGCAGTAGCTCCTCTTCAGTCCAATACACTGTACTTGCTGGGAACAGACGTGAGTGCTATTTTCACTGTTAATGGCAATAGGAGCGCAATAGTGACTCTTCTTTCCAGAAAACAACTCTTGCTCATACGACCAGAAACTGCATGTGACTAAAATCCATTTAGGACTAGGAAACAAACACTAGCTCACCTTACAAGAAACACACTCTGGTTTGAGAAAAGAGCACTCTTCTACTCTACCGTGTTAACTATAGGGCCAGAACAGTGAGCTTGCTCAGAACAAAAGAACTGTGCTTCCTACACACACGTGCCATATCTAGTTCAACTCTGCTTAGGAAACTAACAAGAACAGTAGCTCCTCTTCAGTCCAATACACTGTACTTGCTGGGAACAGACGTGAGTGCTATTTTCACTGTGTATGGCAATAGGAGCGCAATAGTGACTCTTCTTACCAGAAAACAACTCTTGCTCATACGCCCAGAAACTGCATGTGACTAAAATCCATTTAGGACTGGGAAACAAACACTAGCTCACCTTACAAGAAACACACTCTGCTTTTCAGGAAAGAGCACGCTTCTACTCTACTGTGTTTCTTATAAAGCAAGAACAGTGAGCTTGCTCAGAACAAAAGAACTGTGCTTCCTACACACGGGCCATATCTAGTTCAACTCTGCTTAGGAAACTGACAGGAACAGTGGCTCCTCCTCAGTCCAATACACTGTACTTACTGGGAACAGACGTGAGTGCTATTTGCACTGTGTATGGCAATGGGAACGCAATAGTGACTCTTCTTACCAGAAAACAACTCTTGCTAGTAGGACCAGAAACTGCATGTGATTCAACTCCATTTAGGACTGGGAAACAAACGCTAGCTTGCCTTACAAGAAACACACTCTGCTTTTGAGAAAAGAGCACTCTTCTACTCTACTGTTTCCTATAGGCCCAGAACAGTGAGCTTGCTCAGAACAAAAGAACTGTGCTTCCTACACACACGGGCCATATCTAGTTCAATTCTGCTTAGGAAACTGACAAAAACAGTAGATCCTCTTCAGTCCAATACAATGTACATGCTGGAAACAGACGCCGGTGCTATTTGCCCTGTGTATGACAATGGGAGCGCAATAGTGACTCTTCTTACCATAAAACAACTCTTGCTCATTGGACCAGAAACTACATGTGATTCAACTCCATTTAGGACTGGGAAACAAATGCTAGCTCGCCTTACAAGAAACACACTCTGCTTTTGAGAAAAGAGCACTCTTCTACTCTCCTGTGTTTCATATGGGGTCCGAACAGTGAGCTTGCTCAGAACAAAAGAACTGTGCTTCCTACACACACGTGCCATATGTAGTTCAACTCTGCTTACGAAACTGACAAGAACAGGAGCTCCTGTTCAGTCCAATACACTGTACTTGCTGGGAACAGACACGAGTGCTATTTGCACTGTATATGGAAATGGGAGCACAATGGTGACTCTTCTTACCAGAAAACAACTCTTGCTCGTAGGACCAGAAACTGCATGGGGTTCATCTCCATTTCTGACAGGGAAACAAACACTAGCTCGCCTTACAAGAAACACACTCTCGTTTTGAGAAAAGAGCACTCTTCTACACTACTGTGTTTCCATATAGTCCGAACAATGAGCTTGCTCAGAACAAAAGAACTGTGCTTCCTAAAAACACGGGCCATATCTAGTTCAACTCTCCTTAGGAAACTGACAAGTGCAGTAGCTCCTCTTCAGTCCAATACACTGTACTTGCTGGGAACAGACGTGAGTGCTATTTTCACTGTTAGTGGCAATAGGAGCGCAATAGTGACTCTTCTTTCCCGAAAACAACTCTTGCTCATACGACCAGAAACTGCATGTGACTAAAATCCATTTAGGACTGGGAAACAAACACTAGCTCACCTTACAAGAAACACACTCTGCTTTGAGAAAAGAGCACTCTTCTACTCTACCTTGTTAACTATAGGGCCAGAACAGTGAGCTTGCTCAGAACAAAAGAACTGTGCTTCCTACACACACGTGCCATATCTAGTTCAACTCTGCTTAGGAAACTAACAAGAACAGTAGCTCCTCTTCAGTCCAATACACTGTACTTGCTGGGAACAGACGTGAGTGCTATTTTCACTGTGTATGGCAATAGGAGCGCAATAGTGTCTCTTCTTACCAGAAAACAACTCTTGCGCATACGCCCAGAAACTGCATGTGACTAAAATCCATTTAGGACTGGGAAACAAACACTAGCTCACCTTACAAGAAACACACTCTGCTTTTGAGAAAAGAGCACGCTTCTACTCTACTGTGTTTCCTATAAAGCAAGAACAGTGAGCTTGCTCAGAACAAAAGAACTGTGCTTCCTACACACGGGCCATATCTAGTTCAACTCTGCTTAGGAAACTGACAGGAACAGTGGCTCCTCCTCAGTCCAATACACTGTACTTACTGGGAACAGAGGTGAGTGCTATTTGCACTGTGTATGGCAATGGGAACGCAATAGTGACTCTTCTTACCAGAAAACAACTCTTGCTCGTAGGACCAGAAACTGCATGTGATTCAACTCCATTTAGGACTGGGAAACAAACGCTAGCTTGCCTTACTAGAAACACACTCTGCTTTTGAGACGAGAACACTCTTCTACTCTACTGTGTTTCCAATGGGGTCCGAACAGTGAGCTTGCTCAGAACAAAAGAACTGTGCTTCCTAAAAACATGGGCCATATCTAGTTCAACTCTCCTTAGGAAACTGACAAGAGCAGTAGCTCCTCTTCAGTCCAATACACTGTACTTTCTGGGAACAGACGCGAGTGCTATTACACTATGTATGGCATTGGGAGCACGTGACTTTCCTTACCAGAAAACAACTCTTGGTCGGAGGACCAAAAACTGCATGTGACTCAAGTTCATTTAGAACTGGGAAACAAACGCTAGCTCACCTTACAAGAAACACACTCTGCTTTTGAGGAAAGAGCACTCTTCTTCTCTACTGTGTTTCCTATACGGCCAGAACAGTGAGCTTGCTCAGAACAAAAGAACTGTGCTTCCTACACACACGGGCCATATCTAGTTCAACTCTGCTTAGGAAACTGACAAGAACAGTAGCTCCTGTTCAGTCCAATACACTGTACTTGCTGGGAACAGATGCGAATGCTATTTGCACGGTGTATGGCAATGGGAGCACAATAGTGACTCTTCTTACCAGAAAACAACTCTTGCTCGTAGGACCAGAAACTGCATGGGGTTCAACTCCATTTCTGACTGGGAAACAAACACTAGCTCGCCTTACAAGAAACACACTCTCCTTTTGAGAAAAGAGCACTCTTCTACTCTACTGTGTTTCCATATGGTCCGAACAGTGAGCTTGCTCAGAACAAAAGAACTGTGCTTCCTACACACCGGGCCAGATCTAGTTCAACTCTCCTTAGGAAACTGACAAGAGCAGTAGCTCCTCTTCATTCCAATACACTGTACTTGCTGGAAACACACGCAAAAGCTATTTGCACTATGAATGGCAATGGGAGCGCAAGAGTGACTTTCCTTACCAGAAAACAACTCTTGTGCGTAGGACCAGACTGCATGTGATTCAACTCCATTTAGGACTGGGAAACAAACGCTAGCTCGCCTTACTAGAAACACACTCTGCTTTTGAGAAAAGATCACTCTTCTACTCTACTGTGTTTCCTATGGGGTCCGAACAGTGAGCTTGCTCAGAACAAAAGAACTGTGCTTCCTACACACACGGGCCATATCTAGTTCAACTATCCTTAGGAAACTGACAAGTGCAGTAGCTCCTCTTCAGTCCAATACACTGTACTTGCTGGGAACAGACGTGAGTGCTATTTTCACTGTTAATGGCAATAGGAGCGCAATAGTGACTCTTCTTTCCAGAAAACAACTCTTGCTCATACGACCAGGAACTGCATGTGACTAAAATCCATTTAGGACTGGGAAACAAACACTAGCTCACCTTACAAGAAACACACTCTGCTTTTGAGAAAAGAGCACTCTTCTACTCTACCGTGTTAACTATAGGGCCAGAACAGTGAGCTTGCTCAGAAAAAAGGAACTGTGCTTCCTACACACACATGCCATATCTAGTTCAACTCTGCTTAGGAAACTAACAAGAACAGTAGCTCCTCTTCAGTCCAATACACTGTACTTGCTGGGAACAGACGTGAGTGCTATTTTCACTGTGTATGGCAATAGGAGTGCAATAGTGACTCTTCTTACCAGAAAACAACTCTTGCTCATACGCCCAGAAACTGCATGTGACTAAAATCCATTTAGCACTGGGAAACAAACACTAGCTCACCTTACAACAAACACACTCTGCTTTTGAGGAAAGAGCACGGTTCTACTCTACTGTGTTTCCTGTAAAGCCAGAACAGTGAGCTTGCTCAGAACAAAAGAACTGTGCTTCCTACACACACGGGCCATATCTAGTTCAATTCTGCTTAGGAAACTGACAAAAACAGTAGATCCTCTTCAGTCCAATACAATGTACATGCTGGAAACAGACGCCGGTGCTATTTGCCCTGTGTATGACAATGGGAGCGCCATAGTGACTCTTCTTACCATAAAACAACTCTTGCTCATTTGACCAGAAACTACATGTGATTCAACTCCATTTAGGACTGGGAAACAAACGCTAGCTCGCCTTACAAGAAACACACTCTGCTTTTGAGAAAAGAGCACTCTTCTACTCTCCTGATTTTCATATGGGGTCCGAACAGTGAGCTTGCTCAGAACAAAAGAACTGTGCTTCCTACACACACAGGCCATATCTAGTTCAACTCTGCTTAGGAAACTGACAAGAACAGGAGCTCCTGTTCAGTCCAATACACTGTACTTGCTGGGAACAGATGCGAGTGCTATTTGCACTGTGTATGGAAATGGGTGCACAATGGTGACTCTTCTTACCAGAAAACAACTCTTGCTCATTTGACCAGAAACTGCATGGGGTTCATCTCCATTTCTGACTGGGAAACAAACACTAGCTCGCCTTACAAGAAACACACTCTCGTTTTGAGAAAAGAGCACTCTTCTACTCTACTGTGTTTCCATATGGTCCGAACAGTGAGCTTGCTCAGAACAAAAGAACTGTGCTTCCTAAAAACACGGGCCATATCTAGTTCAACTCTCCTTAGGAAACTGACAAGAGCAGTAGCTCCTCTTCAGTCCAATACACTGTACTTGCTGGGAACAGACGCGAGTGCTATTTGCAATATGTATGGCATTGGGAGCACACTAGTGACTTTCCTTACCAGAAAACAACTCTTGGTCGTAGGACCAAAAACTGCATGTGACTCAACTTCATTTAGAACTGGGAAACAAACGCTAGCTCACCATACAAGAAACACACTCTGCTTTTGAGAAAAGAGCACTCTTCTTCTCTACTGAATTTCCTATAGGGCCAGAACAGTGAGCTTGCTCAGAACAAAAGAACTGTTCTTCCTACACACACGGGCCATATCTAGTTCAACTCTGCTTAGGAAACTGACAAGAACAGTAGCTCCTGTTCAGTCCAATGAACTGTACTTGCTGGGAACAGATGCGAGTGCTATTTGCACGGTGTATGGCAATGGGAGCACAATAGTGACTCTTCTTACCAGAAAACAACTCTTGCTCATAGGACCAGAAACTGCATGGGGTTCAACTCCATTTCTGACTGGGAAACAAACACTAGCTCGCCTTACAGGAAACACACTCTCCTTTTGAGAAAAGAGCACTCTTCTACTCTACTGTGTTTCCATATGGTCCGAACAGTGAGCTTGCTCAGAACAAAAGAACTGTGCTTCCTACACACACGGGCCATATCTAGTTCAACTCTCCTTAGGAAACTGACAAGAGCAGTAGCTCCTCTTCATTCCAATACACTGTACTTGCTGGAAACACACGCGAAAGCTATTTGCCAAATGTATGGCAATGGGAGCGCAAGAGTGACTTTCCTTACCAGAAAACAACTCTTGTGCTTAGGACCAGACTGCATGTGATTCAACTCCATTTAGGACTGAGAAACAAACGCTAGCTCGCCTTACTAGAAACACACTCTGCTTTTGAGAAAAGAGCACTCTTCTACTCTACCGTGTTAACTATAAGGCCAGAACAGTGAGCTTGCTCAGAACAAAGGAACTGTGCTTCCTACACACACGTGCCATATCTAGTTCAACTCTGCTTAGGAAACTAACAAGAACAGTAGCTCCTCTTCAGTCCAATACACTGTACTTGCTGGGAACAGACGTGAGTGCTATTTTCACTGTGTATGGCAATAAGAGCGCAATAGTGACTCTTCTTACCAGAAAACAACTCTTGCTCATACGCCCAGAAACTGCATGTGACTAAAATCCATTTAGGACTGGGAAACAAACAGTAGCTCACCTTACAAGAAACACACTCTGCTTTTGAGGAAAGAGCACGCTTCTACTCTACTGTGTTTCCTATAAAGCCAGAACAGTGAGCTTGCTCAGAACAAAGAACTGTGCTTCCTACACACGGGCCATATCTAGTTCAACTCTGCTTAGGAAACTGACAGGAACAGTGGCTCCTCCTCAGTCCAATACACTGTAATTGCTGGGAACAGACGTGAGTGCTATTTGCACTGTGTATGGCAATGGGAACGCAATAGTGACTCTTCTTACCAGAAAACAACTCTTGCTCGTAGGACCAGAAACTGCATGTGATTCAACTCCATTTAGGACTGGGAAACAAACGCGAACTTGCCTTACAAGAAACACACTCTGCTTTTGAGAAAAGAGCACTCTTCTACTCTACTGTTTCCTATAGGCCCAGAACAGTGAGCTTGCTCAGAACAAAAGAACTGTGCTTCCTACACACACGGGCCATATCTAGTTCAATTCTGCTTAGGAAACTGACAAAAACAGTAGATCCTCTTCAGTCCAATACAATGTACATGCTGGAAACAGACGCCGGTGCTATTTGCCCTGTGTATGACAATGGGAGCGCAATAGTGACTCTTCTTACCATAAAACAACTCTTGCTCATTTGACCAGAAACTACATGTGATTCAACTCCATTTAGTACTGGGAAACAAACGCTAGCTCACCTTACAAGAAACACACTCTGCTTTTGAGAAAAGAGCACTCTTCTACTCTCCTGTGTTTCATATGGGGTCCGAACAGTGAGCTTGCTCAGAACAAAAGAACTGTGCTTCCTACACACACGGGACATATCTAGTTCAACTCTGCTTAGGAAACTGACAAGAACAGGAGCTCCTGTTCAGTCCAATACACTGTACTTGCTGTGAACAGACACGAGAGCTATTTGCACTGTGTATGGCAATGGGAGCACAATAGTGACTCTTCTTACCAGAAAACAACTCTTGCTCGTAGGACCAGAAACTGCATGGGGTTCAACTCCATTTCTGACTGGGAAACAAACACTAGCTCGCCTTACAAGAAACACACTCTGCTTTTGAGAAAAGAGCACTCTTCTACTCTACTGTGTTTCCATATGGTCCGAACAGTGAGCTTGCTCAGAACAAAAGTACTTTGCTTCCTACACACACGGGCCATATGTAGTTCAACTCTGCTTACAAAACTGACAAGAACAGTAGCTCCTCTTCAGTCCAATACACTGTACTTGCTGCGAACAACCGTGAGTGCTACTTGCACTGTATATGGCAATGGGAGCGCAATAGTGACTCTTCTTAACAGAAAACAACTCTTGCTCATACGACCAGAAACTGCATGTCCTCAAATACATTTAAGACCGGAAACAAACGCTAGCTCACCTTACAAGAAACACACTCTGCTTTTGAGAAAAGAGCACTCTTCTACTCTACCGTGTTAACTATAGGGCCAGAACAGTGAGCTTGCTCAGAACAAAAGAACTGTGCTTCCTACACACACAGGCCATATCTAGTTCAACTCTGCTTAGGAAACTGACAAGAACAGGAGCTCCTGTTCAGTCCAATACACTGTACTTGCTGGGAACAGATGCGAGTGCTATTTGCACTGTGTATGGAAATGGGAGCACAATGGTGACTCTTCTTACCAGAAAACAACTCTTGCTCGTTTGACCAGAAACTGCATGGGGTTCATCTCCATTTCTGACTGGGAAACAAACACTAGCTCGCCTTACAAGAAACACACTCTCATTTTGAGAAAAGAGCACTCTTCTACTCTACTGTGTTTCCATATGGTCCGAACAGTGAGCTTGCTCAGAACAAAATATTGTGCTTCCTACACACACGAGCCATATCTAGTTCAACTCTCCTTAGGAAACTGACAAGAGCAGTAGCTCCTCTTCATTCCAATACACTGTACTTGCTGGAAACAGACGCGAATGCTCTTTGCACTATGTATGGCAATGGGAGCGCAATAGTGACTTTCCTTACCAGAAAACAACTCTTGTGCGTAGGACCAGAAACTGCATGTGATTCAACTCCATTTAGGACTGGGAAACAAACGCTAGCTCGCCTTACTAGAAACACACTCTGCTTTTGAGAAAAGAGCACTCTTCTACTCTACTGTGTTTCCAATGGGGTCCGAACAGTGAGCTTGCTCAGAACAAAAGAACTGTGCTTCCTAAAAACACGGGCCATATCTAGTTCAACTCTCCTTAGGAAACTGACAAGAGCAGTAGCTCCTCTTCAGTCCAATACACTGTACTTGCTGGGAACAGATGCGAGTGCTATTTGCACTATGTATGGCATTGGGAGCACACTAGTGACTTTCCTTACCAGAAAACAACTCTTGGTCGTAGGACCAACAACTTCATGTGACTCAACTTCATTTAGAACTGGGAAACAAACGCTAGCTCACCTTACAAGAAACACACTCTGCTTTTGAGAAAAGAGCACTCTTCTTCTCTACTGTGTTTCCTATATAGCCAGATCAGTGAGCTTGCTCAGAACAAAAGAACTGTGCTTCCTACACACACAGGCCATATCTAGTTCAACTCTGCATAGGATACTGACAAGAACAGTAGCTCCTGTTCAGTCCAATACACTGTACTTGCTGGGAACAGATGCGAGTGCTATTTGCACGGTGTATGGCAATGGGAGCACAATAGTGACTCTTCTTACCAGAAAACAACTCTTGCTCATAGGACCAGAAACTGCATGGGGTTCAACTCCATTTCTGACTGGGAAACAAACACTAGCTCGCCTTACAAGAAACACACTCTCCTTTTGAGAAAAGAGCACTCTTCTACTCTACTGTGTTTCCATATGGTCCGAACAGTGAGCTTGTTCAGAACAAAAGAACTGTGCTTCCTACACACACGGGCCATATCTAGTTCAACTCTCCTTAGGAAACTGACAAGAGCAGTAGCTCCTCTTCATTCCAATACACTGTACTTGCTGGAAACACACACGAAAGCTATTTGCACTATGTATTGCAATGGGAGCGCAAGAGTGACTTTCCTTACCAGAAAACAACTCTTGTGCGTAGGACCAGACTACATGTGATTCAACTCCATTTAGGACTGGGAAACAAACGCTAGCTCGCCTTACTAGAAACACACTCTGCTTTTGAGAAAAGATCACTCTTCTACTCTACTGTGTTTCCTATGGGGTCCGAACAGTGAGCTTGCTCAGAACAAAAGAACTGTGCTTCCTACACACACGGGCCATATCTAGTTCAACTCTCCTTAGGAAACTGACAAGTGCAGTAGCTACTCTTCAGTCCAATACACTGTACTTGCTGGGAACAGACGTGAGTGCTATTTTCACTGTTAATGGCAATAGGAGCGCAATAGTGACTCTTCTTTCCAGAAAACAACTCTTGCTCATACGACCAGAAACTGCATGTGACTAAAATCCATTTAGGACTAGGAAACAAACACTAGCTCACCTTACAAGAAACACACTCTGGTTTGAGAAAAGAGCACTCTTCTACTCTACCGTGTTAACTATAGGGCCAGAACAGTGAGCTTGCTCAGAACAAAAGAACTGTGCTTCCTACACACACGTGCCATATCTAGTTCAACTCTCCTTAGGAAACTGACAAGTGCAGTAGCTCCTCTTCAGTCCAATACACTGTACTTGCTGGGAACAGACGTGAGTGCTATTTTCACTGTTAGTGGCAATAGGAGCGCAATAGTGACTCTTCTTTCCCGAAAACAACTCTTGCTCATACGACCAGAAACTGCATGTGACTAAAATCCATTTAGGACTGGGAAACAAACACTAGCTCACCTTACAAGAAACACACTCTGCTTTTCAGGAAAGAGCACGCTTCTACTCTACTGTGTTTCTTATAAAGCAAGAACAGTGAGCTTGCTCAGAACAAAAGAACTGTGCTTCCTACACACGGGCCATATCTAGTTCAACTCTGCTTAGGAAACTGACAGGAACAGTGGCTCCTCCTCAGTCCAATACACTGTACTTACTGGGAACAGACGTGAGTGCTATTTGCACTGTGTATGGCAATGGGAACGCAATAGTGACTCTTCTTACCAGAAAACAACTCTTGCTAGTAGGACCAGAAACTGCATGTGATTCAACTCCATTTAGGACTGGGAAACAAACGCTAGCTTGCCTTACAAGAAACACACTCTGCTTTTGAGAAAAGAGCACTCTTCTACTCTACTGTTTCCTATAGGCCCAGAACAGTGAGCTTGCTCAGAACAAAAGAACTGTGCTTCCTACACACACGGGCCATATCTAGTTCAATTCTGCTTAGGAAACTGACAAAAACAGTAGATCCTCTTCAGTCCAATACAATGTACATGCTGGAAACAGACGCCGGTGCTATTTGCCCTGTGTATGACAATGGGAGCGCAATAGTGACTCTTCTTACCATAAAACAACTCTTGCTCATTGGACCAGAAACTACATGTGATTCAACTCCATTTAGGCCTGGGAAACAAATGCTAGCTCGCCTTACAAGAAACACACTCTGCTTTTGAGAAAAGAGCACTCTTCTACTCTCCTGTGTTTCATATGGGGTCCGAACAGTGAGCTTGCTCAGAACAAAAGAACTGTGCTTCCTACACACACGTGCCATATGTAGTTCAACTCTGCTTACGAAACTGACAAGAACAGGAGCTCCTGTTCAGTCCAATACACTGTACTTGCTGGGAACAGACACGAGTGCTATTTGCACTGTATATGGAAATGGGAGCACAATGGTGACTCTTCTTACCAGAAAACAACTCTTGCTCGTAGGACCAGAAACTGCATGGGGTTCATCTCCATTTCTGACAGGGAAACAAACACTAGCTCGCCTTACAAGAAACACACTCTCGTTTTGAGAAAATGGCACTCTTCTACACTACTGTGTTTCCATATAGTCTGAACAATGAGCTTGCTCAGAACAAAAGAACTGTGCTTCCTAAAAACACGGGCCATATCTAGTTCAACTCTCCTTAGGAAACTGACAAGTGCAGTAGCTCCTCTTCAGTCCAATACACTGTACTTGCTGGGAACAGACGTGAGTGCTATTTTCACTGTTAGTGGCAATAGGAGCGCAATAGTGACTCTTCTTTCCCGAAAACAACTCTTGCTCATACGACCAGAAACTGCATGTGACTAAAATCCATTTAGGACTGGGAAACAAACACTAGCTCACCTTACAAGAAACACACTCTGCTTTGAGAAAAGAGCACTCTTCTACTCTACCTTGTTAACTATAGGGCCAGAACAGTGAGCTTGCTCAGAACAAAAGAACTGTGCTTCCTACACACACGTGCCATATCTAGTTCAACTCTGCTTAGGAAACTAACAAGAACAGTAGCTCCTCTTCAGTCCAATACACTGTACTTGCTGGGAACAGACGTGAGTGCTATTTTCACTGTGTATGGCAATAGGAGCGCAATAGTGTCTCTTCTTACCAGAAAACAACTCTTGCGCATACGCCCAGAAACTGCATGTGACTAAAATCCATTTAGGACTGGGAAACAAACACTAGCTCACCTTACAAGAAACACACTCTGCTTTTGAGAAAAGAGCACGCTTCTACTCTACTGTGTTTCCTATAAAGCAAGAACAGTGAGCTTGCTCAGAACAAAAGAACTGTGCTTCCTACACACGGGCCATATCTAGTTCAACTCTGCTTAGGAAACTGACAGGAACAGTGGCTCCTCCTCAGTCCAATACACTGTACATACTGGGAACAGAGGTGAGTGCTATTTGCACTGTGTATGGCAATGGGAACGCAATAGTGACTCTTCTTACCAGAAAACAACTCTTGCTCGTAGGACCAGAAACTGCATGTGATTCAACTCCATTTAGGACTGGGAAACAAACGCTAGCTTGCCTTACTAGAAACACACTCTGCTTTTGAGACGAGAACACTCTTCTACTCTACTGTGTTTCCAATGGGGTCCGAACAGTGAGCTTGCTCAGAACAAAAGAACTGTGCTTCCTAAAAACATGGGCCATATCTAGTTCAACTCTCCTTAGGAAACTGACAAGAGCAGTAGCTCCTCTTCAGTCCAATACACTGTACTTTCTGGGAACAGACGCGAGTGCTATTACACTATGTATGGCATTGGGAGCACGTGACTTTCCTTACCAGAAAACAACTCTTGGTCGGAGGACCAAAAACTGCATGTGACTCAAGTTCATTTAGAACTGGGAAACAAACGCTAGCTCACCTTACAAGAAACACACTCTGCTTTTGAGGAAAGAGCACTCTTCTTCTCTACTGTGTTTCCTATACGGCCAGAACAGTGAGCTTGCTCAGAACAAAAGAACTGTGCTTCCAACACACACGTGCCATATCTAGTTCAACTCTGCTTAGGAAACTGACAAGAACAGGAGCTCCTGTTCAGTCCAATACACTGTACTTGCTGGGAACAGACGCGAGAGCTATTTGCACTGTGTATGGCAATGGGAGCACAATAGTGACTCTTCTTACCAGAAAACAACTCTTGCTCGTAGGACCAGAAACTGCATGGGGTTCAACTCCATTTCTGACTGGGAAACAAAGACTAGCTCGCCTTACAAGAAACACACTCTGCTTTTGAGAAAAGAGCACTCTTCTACTCTACTGTGTTTCCATATGGTCCGAACAGTGAGCTTGCTCAGAACAAAAGTACTTTGCTTCCTACACACACGGGCCATATGCAGTTCAACTCTGCTTAGGAAACTGACAAGAACAGTAGCTCCTCTTCAGTCCAATACACTGTACTTGCTGCGAACAGACGTGAGTGCTATTTGCACTGTATATGGCATTGGGAGCACAATAGTGACTCTTCTTACCAGAAAACAACTCTTGCTCATACGACCAGAAACTGCATGTCCTCAAATACATTTAAGACTGGGAAACAAACGCTAGCTCACCTTACAAGAAACACACTCTGCTTTTGAGAAAAGAGCACTCTTCTACTCTACCGTGTTAACTATAGGGCCAGAACAGTGAGCTTGCTCAGAACAAAAGAACTGTGCTTCCTACACACACAGGCCATATCTAGTTCAACTCTGCTTAGGAAACTGACAAGAACAGGAGCTCCTGTTCAGTCCAATACACTGTACTTGCTGGGAACAGATGCGAGTGCTATTTGCACTGTGTATGGAAATGGGAGCACAATGGTGACTCTTCTTATCAGAAAACAACTCTTGCTCGTTTGACCAGAAACTGCATGGGGTTCATCTCCATTTCTGACAGGGAAACAAACACTAGCTCGCCTTACAAGAAACACACTCTCGTTTTGAGAAAAGAGCACTCTTCTACTCTACTGTGTTTCCATATGGTCCGAACAGTGAGCTTGCTCAGAACAAAAGAACTGTGCTTCCTACACACACGGGCCATATCTAGTTCAACTCTCCTTAGGAAACTGACAAGAGCAATAGCTCCTCTTCATTCCAATACACTGTACTTGCTGGAAACAGACGCGAATGCTCTTTGCACTATGTATGGCAATGGTAGCACAATAGTGACTTTCCTTACCAGAAAACAACTCTTGTGCGTAGGACCAGAAACTGCATGTGATTCAACTCCATTTAGGACTGGGAAACAAACGCTAGCTCGCCTTACTAGAAACACACTCTGCTTTTGAGAAAAGAGCACTCTTCTACTCTACTGTGTTTCCAATGGGGTCCGAACAGTGAGCTTGCTCAGAACAAAAGAACTGTGCTTCCTAAAAACATGGGCCATATCTAGTTCAACTCTCCTTAGGAAACTGACAAGAGCAGTAGCTCCTCTTCAGTCCAATACACTGTACTTGCTGGGAACAGACGCGAGTGCTATTTGCACTATGTATGGCATTGGGAGCACACTAGTGACTTTCCTTACCAGAAAACAACTCTTGTTCGGAGGACCAAAAACTGCATGTGACTCAACTTCATTTAGAACTGGGAAAAAACGCTAGCTCACCTTACAAGAAACACACTCTGCTTTTGAGAAAAGAGCACTCTTCTTCTCTACTGTGTTTCCTATACGGCCAGAACAGTGAGCTTGCTCAGAACAAAAGAACTGTGCTTCCTACACACACGTGCCATATCTAGTTCAACTCTGCTTAGGAAACTGACAAGAACAGGAGCTCCTGTTCAGTCCAATACACTGTACTTGCTGGGAACAGACGCGAGAGCTATTTGCACTGTGTATGGCAATGGGAGCACAATAGTGACTTTCCTTACCAGAAAACAACTCTTGTGTGTAGGACCAGAAACTGCATGTGATTCAACTCCATTTAGGACTGGGAAATAAACGCTAGCTCGCCTTACTAGAAACACACTCTGCTTTTGAGAAAAGAGCACTCTTCTACTCTACTGTGTTTCCAATGGGGTCCGAACAGTGAGCTTGCTCAGAACAAAAGAACTGTGCTTCCTACACACACGGGCCATATCTAGTTCAACTCTGCTTAGGAAACTTACAAGAACAGGAGCTCCTGTTCAGTCCAATACACTGTACTTGCTGGGAACAGACGCGAGAGCTATTTGCACTGTGTATGGCAATGGGAGCACAATGGTGACTCTTCTTACCAGAAAACATCTCTTGCTCGTAGAACCAGAAACTGCATGGGGTTCAACTCCATTTCTGACTGGGAAACAAACACTAGCTCGCCTTACAAGAAACACACTCTGCTTTTGAGAAAAGAGCACTCTTCTACTCTACTGTGTTTCCATATGGTCCGAACAGTGAGCTTGCTCAGAACAAAAGTACTTTGCTTCCTACACTCACGGGCCATATGTAGTTCAACTCTGCTTCGGAAACTGACAAGAACAGTAGCTCCTCTTCAGTCCAATACTCTGTACTTGCTGCGAACAGACGTGAGTGCTATTTGCACTGTATATGGCAATGGGAGCGCAATAGTGACTCTTCTTACCAGAAAACAACTCTTGCTCATACGACCAGAAACTGCATGTCCTCAAATACATTTAAGACTGGGAAACAAACGCTAGCTCACCTTACAAGAAACACACTCTGCTTTTGAGAAAAGAGCACTCTTCTACTCTACCGTGTTAACTATAGGGCCAGAACAGTGAGCTTGCTCAGAACAAAAGAACTGTGCTTCCTACACACACAGGCCATATCTAGTTCAACTCTGCTTAGGAAACTGACAAGAACAGGAGCTCCTGTTCAGTCAAATACACTGTACTCCTGGGAACAGATGCGAGTGCTATTTGCACTGTGTATGGAAATGGGGGCACAATGGTGACTCTTCTTACCAGAAAACAACTCTTGCTCGTTTGACCAGAAACTGCATGGGGTTCATCTCCATTTCTGACTGGGAAACAAACACTAGCTCGCCTTACAAGAAACACACTCTCGTTTTGAGAAAAGAGCACTCTTCTACTCTACTGTGTTTCCATATGGTCCGAACAGTGAGCTTGCTCAGAACAAAAGAACTGTGCTTCCTACACACACGGGCCATATCTAGTTCAACTCTCCTTAGGAAACTGACAAGAGCAGTAGCTCCTCTTCATTCCAATACACTGTACTTGCTGGAAACAGACGCGAATCATCTTTGCACTATGTATGGCAATGGGAGCGCAATAGTGACTTTCCTTACCAGAAAACAACTCTTGTGTGTAGGACCAGAAACTGCATGTGATTCAACTCCATTTAGGACTGGGAAACAAACGCTAGCTCGCCTTACTAGAAACACACTCTGCTTTTGAGAAAAGAGCACTCTTCTACTCTACTGTGTTTCCAATGGGGTCCGAACAGTGAGCTTGCTCAGAACAAAAGAACTGTGCTTCCTAAAAACACGGGCCATATCTAGTTCAACTCTCCTTAGGAAACTGACAAGAGCAGTAGCTCCTCTTCAGTCCAATACACTGTACTTGCTGGGAACAGACGCAAGTGCTATTTGCACTATGTATGGCATTGGGAGGACACTAGTGACTTTCCTTACCAGAAAACAACTCTTGGTCGTAGGACCAAAAACTGCATGTGACTCAACTTCATTTAGAACTGGGAAACAAACGCTAGCTCACCTTACAAGAAACACACTCTGCTTTTGAGAAAAGAGCACTCTTCTTCTCTACTGTGTTTCCTATAGGGCCAGAACATTGAGCTTGCTCAGAACAAAAGAACTGTGCTTCCTACACACACGGGCCATATCTAGTTCAACTCTGCTTAGGAAACTGACAAGAACAGTAGCTCCTGTTCAGTCCAATACACTGTACTTGCTGGGAACAGATGCGAATGCTATTTGCACGGTGTATGGCAATGGGAGCACAATAGTGACTCTTCTTACCAGAAAACAACTCTTGCTCGTAGGACCAGAAACTGCATGGGGTTCAACTCCATTTCTGACTGGGAAACAAACACTAGCTCGCCTTACAAGAAACACACTCTCCTTTTGAGAAAAGAGCACTCTTCTACTCTACTGTGTTTCCATATGGTCCGAACAGTGAGCTTGCTCAGAACAAAAGAACTGTGCTTCCTACACACCGGGCCAGATCTAGTTCAACTCTCCTTAGGAAACTGACAAGAGCAGTAGCTCCTCTTCATTCCAATACACTGTACTTGCTGGAAACACACGCGAAAGCTATTTGCACTATGAATGGCAATGGGAGCGCAAGAGTGACTTTCCTTACCAGAAAACAACTCTTGTGCGTAGGACCAGACTGCATGTGATTCAACTCCATTTAGGACTGGGAAACAAACGCTAGCTCGCCTTACTAGAAACACACTCTGCTTTTGAGAAAAGATCACTCTTCTACTCTACTGTGTTTCCTATGGGGTCCGAACAGTGAGCTTGCTCAGAACAAAAGAACTGTGCTTCCTACACACACGGGCCATATCTAGTTCAACTATCCTTAGGAAACTGACAAGTGCAGTAGCTCCTCTTCAGTCCAATACACTGTACTTGCTGGGAACAGACGTGAGTGCTATTTTCACTGTTAATGGCAATAGGAGCGCAATAGTGACTTTTCTTTCCAGAAAACAACTCTTGCTCATACGACCAGGAACTGCATGTGACTAAAATCCATTTAGGACTGGGAAACAAACACTAGCTCACCTTACAAGAAACACACTCTGCTTTTGAGAAAAGAGCACTCTTCTACTCTACCGTGTTAACTATAGGGCCAGAACAGTGAGCTTGCTCAGAAAAAAGGAACTGTGCTTCCTACACACACATGCCATATCTAGTTCAACTCTGCTTAGGAAACTAACAAGAACAGTAGCTCCTCTTCAGTCCAATACACTGTACTTGCTGGGAACAGACGTGAGTGCTATTTTCACTGTGTATGGCAATAGGAGTGCAATAGTGACTCTTCTTACCAGAAAACAACTCTTGCTCATACGCCCAGAAACTGCATGTGACTAAAATCCATTTAGCACTGGGAAACAAACACTAGCTCACCTTACAAGAAACACACTCTGCTTTTGAGGAAAGAGCACGGTTCTACTCTACTGTGTTTCCTGTAAAGCCAGAACAGTGAGCTTGCTCAGAACAAAAGAACTGTGCTTCCTACACACACGGGCCATATCTAGTTCAATTCTGCTTAGGAAACTGACAAAAACAGTAGATCCTCTTCAGTCCAATACAATGTACATGCTGGAAACAGACGCCGGTGCTATTTGCCCTGTGTATGACAATGGGAGCGCCATAGTGACTCTTCTTACCATAAAACAACTCTTGCTCATTTGACCAGAAACTACATGTGATTCAACTCCATTTAGGACTGGGAAACAAACGCTAGCTCGCCTTACAAGAAACACACTCTGCTTTTGAGAAAAGAGCACTCTTCTACTCTCCTGATTTTCATATGGGGTCCGAACAGTGAGCTTGCTCAGAACAAAAGAACTGTGCTTCCTACACACACAGGCCATATCTAGTTCAACTCTGCTTAGGAAACTGACAAGAACAGGAGCTCCTGTTCAGTCCAATACACTGTACTTGCTGGGAACAGATGCGAGTGCTATTTGCACTGTGTATGGAAATGGGTGCACAATGGTGACTCTTCTTACCAGAAAACAACTCTTGCTCATTTGACCAGAAACTGCATGGGGTTCATCTCCATTTCTGACTGGGAAACAAACACTAGCTCGCCTTACAAGAAACACACTCTCGTTTTGAGAAAAGAGCACTCTTCTACTCTACTGTGTTTCCATATGGTCCGAACAGTGAGCTTGCTCAGAACAAAAGAACTGTGCTTCCTAAAAACACGGGCCATATCTAGTTCAACTCTCCTTAGGAAACTGACAAGAGCAGTAGCTCCTCTTCAGTCCAATACACTGTACTTGCTGGGAACAGACGCGAGTGCTATTTGCAATATGTATGGCATTGGGAGCACACTAGTGACTTTCCTTACCAGAAAACAACTCTTGGTCGTAGGACCAAAAACTGCATGTGACTCAACTTCATTTAGAACTGGGAAACAAACGCTAGCTCACCATACAAGAAACACACTCTGCTTTTGAGAAAAGAGCACTCTTCTTCTCTACTGAATTTCCTATAGGGCCAGAACAGTGAGCTTGCTCAGAACAAAAGAACTGTTCTTCCTACACACACGGGCCATATCTAGTTCAACTCTGCTTAGGAAACTGACAAGAACAGTAGCTCCTGTTCAGTCCAATGAACTGTACTTGCTGGGAACAGATGCGAGTGCTATTTGCACGGTGTATGGCAATGGGAGCACAATAGTGACTCTTCTTACCAGAAAACAACTCTTGCTCATAGGACCAGAAACTGCATGGGGTTCAACTCCATTTCTGACTGGGAAACAAACACTAGCTCGCCTTACAAGAAACACACTCTCCTTTTGAGAAAAGAGCACTCTTCTACTCTACTGTGTTTCCATATGGTCCGAACAGTGAGCTTGCTCAGAACAAAAGAACTGTGCTTCCTACACACACGGGCCATATCTAGTTCAACTCTCCTTAGGAAACTGACAAGAGCAGTAGCTCCTCTTCATTCCAATACACTGTACTTGCTGGAAACACACGCGAAAGCTATTTGCCCTATGTATGGCAATGGGAGCGCAAGAGTGACTTTCCTTACCAGAAAACAACTCTTGTGCTTAGGACCAGACTGCATGTGATTCAACTCCATTTAGGACTGAGAAACAAACGCTAGCTCGCCTTACTAGAAACACACTCTGCTTTTGAGAAAAGAGCACTCTTCTACTCTACCGTGTTAACTATAGGGCCAGAACAGTGAGCTTGCTCAGAACAAAGGAACTGTGCTTCCTACACACACGTGCCATATCTAGTTCAACTCTGCTTAGGAAACTAACAAGAACAGTAGCTCCTCTTCAGTCCAATACACTGTACTTGCTGGGAACAGACGTGAGTGCTATTTTCACTGTGTATGGCAATAAGAGCGCAATAGTGACTCTTCTTACCAGAAAACAACTCTTGCTCATACGCCCAGAAACTGCATGTGACTAAAATCCATTTAGGACTGGGAAACAAACAGTAGCTCACCTTACAAGAAACACACTCTGCTTTTGAGGAAAGAGCACGCTTCTACTCTACTGTGTTTCCTATAAAGCCAGAACAGTGAGCTTGCTCAGAACAAAGAACTGTGCTTCCTACACACGGGCCATATCTAGTTCAACTCTGCTTAGGAAACTGACAGGAACAGTGGCTCCTCCTCAGTCCAATACACTGTAATTGCTGGGAACAGACGTGAGTGCTATTTGCACTGTGTATGGCAATGGGAACGCAATAGTGACTCTTCTTACCAGAAAACAACTCTTGCTAGTAGGACCAGAAACTGCATGTGATTCAACTCCATTTAGGACTGGGAAACAAATGCGAACTTGCCTTACAAGAAACACACTCTGCTTTTGAGAAAAGAGCACTCTTCTACTCTACTGTTTCCTATAGGCCCAGAACAGTGAGCTTGCTCAGAACAAAAGAACTGTGCTTCCTACACACACGGGCCATATCTAGTTCAATTCTGCTTAGGAAACTGACAAAAACAGTAGATCCTCTTCAGTCCAATACAATGTACATGCTGGAAACAGACGCCGGTGCTATTTGCCCTGTGTATGACAATGGGAGCGCAATAGTGACTCTTCTTACCATAAAACAACTCTTGCTCATTTGACCAGAAACTACATGTGATTCAACTCCATTTAGTACTGGGAAACAAACGCTAGCTCACCTTACAAGAAACACACTCTGCTTTTGAGAAAAGAGCACTCTTCTACTCTCCTGTGTTTCATATGGGGTCCGAACAGTGAGCTTGCTCAGAACAAAAGAACTGTGCTTCCTACACACACGGGACATATCTAGTTCAACTCTGCTTAGGAAACTGACAAGAACAGGAGCTCCTGTTCAGTCCAATACACTGTACTTGCTGTGAACAGACACGAGAGCTATTTGCACTGTGTATGGCAATGGGAGCACAATAGTGACTCTTCTTACCAGAAAACAACTCTTGCTCGTAGGACCAGAAACTGCATGGGGTTCAACTCCATTTCTGACTGGGAAACAAACACTAGCTCGCCTTACAAGAAACACACTCTGCTTTTGAGAAAAGAGCACTCTTCTACTCTACTGTGTTTCCATATGGTCCGAACAGTGAGCTTGCTCAGAACAAAAGTACTTTGCTTCCTACACACACGGGCCATATGTAGTTCAACTCTGCTTACAAAACTGACAAGAACAGTAGCTCCTCTTCAGTCCAATACACTGTACTTGCTGCGAACAGACGTGAGTGCTACTTGCACTGTATATGGCAATGGGAGCGCAATAGTGACTCTTCTTAACAGAAAACAACTCTTGCTCATACGACCAGAAACTGCATGTCCTCAAATACATTTAAGACCGGAAACAAACGCTAGCTCACCTTACAAGAAACACACTCTGCTTTTGAGAAAAGAGCACTCTTCTACTCTACCGTGTTAACTATAGGGCCAGAACAGTGAGCTTGCTCAGAACAAAAGAACTGTGCTTCCTACACACACAGGCCATATCTAGTTCAACTCTGCTTAGGAAACTGACAAGAACAGGAGCTCCTGTTCAGTCCAATACACTGTACTTGCTGGGAACAGATGCGAGTGCTATTTGCACTGTGTATGGAAATGGGAGCACAATGGTGACTCTTCTTACCAGAAAACAACTCTTGCTCGTTTGACCAGAAACTGCATGGGGTTCATCTCCATTTCTGACTGGGAAACAAACACTAGCTCGCCTTACAAGAAACACACTCTCATTTTGAGAAAAGAGCACTCTTCTACTCTACTGTGTTTCCATATGGTCCGAACAGTGAGCTTGCTCAGAACAAAATATTGTGCTTCCTACACACACGAGCCATATCTAGTTCAACTCTCCTTAGGAAACTGACAAGAGCAGTAGCTCCTCTTCATTCCAATACACTGTACTTGCTGGAAACAGACGCGAATGCTCTTTGCACTATGTATGGCAATGGGAGCGCAATAGTGACTTTCCTTACCAGAAAACAACTCTTGTGCGTAGGACCAGAAACTGCATGTGATTCAACTCCATTTAGGACTGGGAAACAAACGCTAGCTCGCCTTACTAGAAACACACTCTGCTTTTGAGAAAAGAGCACTCTTCTACTCTACTGTGTTTCCAATGGGGTCCGAACAGTGAGCTTGCTCAGAACAAAAGAACTGTGCTTCCTAAAAACACGGGCCATATCTAGTTCAACTCTCCTTAGGAAACTGACAAGAGCAGTAGCTCCTCTTCAGTCCAATACACTGTACTTGCTGGGAACAGATGCGAGTGCTATTTGCACTATGTATGGCATTGGGAGCACACTAGTGACTTTCCTTACCAGAAAACAACTCTTGGTCGTAGGACCAACAACTTCATGTGACTCAACTTCATTTAGAACTGGGAAACAAACGCTAGCTCACCTTACAAGAAACACACTCTGCTTTTGAGAAAAGAGCACTCTTCTTCTCTACTGTGTTTCCTATATAGCCAGATCAGTGAGCTTGCTCAGAACAAAAGAACTGTGCTTCCTACACACACAGGCCATATCTAGTTCAACTCTGCATAGGATACTGACAAGAACAGTAGCTCCTGTTCAGTCCAATACACTGTACTTGCTGGGAACAGATGCGAGTGCTATTTGCACGGTGTATGGCAATGGGAGCACAATAGTGACTCTTCTTACCAGAAAACAACTCTTGCTCATAGGACCAGAAACTGCATGGGGTTCAACTCCATTTCTGACTGGGAAACAAACACTAGCTCGCCTTACAAGAAACACACTCTCCTTTTGAGAAAAGAGCACTCTTCTACTCTACTGTGTTTCCATATGGTCCGAACAGTGAGCTTGCTCAGAACAAAAGAACTGTGCTTCCTACACACACGGGCCATATCTAGTTCAATTTTGCTTAGGAAACTGACAAGAACAGTAGATCCTCTTCAGTCCAATACACTGTACATGCTGGGAACAGAAGCCAGTGCTATTTGCCCTGTGTATGACAATGGGAGCCCAATAGTGACTCTTCTTAGCATAAAACAACTCTTGCTCATTGGACCAGAAACTACATGTGATTCAACTCCATTTAGGACTGGGAAACAAACGCTACCTCGCCTTACAAGAAACAAACTCTGCTTTTGAGAAAAGGGCACTCTTCTACTCTACTGTGTTTCCTATGGGGTCCGAACAGTGAGCTTGCTCAGAACAAAAGAACTGTGCTTCCTACACACACGGGCCATATCTAGTTCAACTCTCCTTAGGAAACTGACAAGTGCACTAGCTCCTCTTCATTCCAATACACTGTACTTGCTGGGAACAGACGCTAGTGCTATATGCACTATGTATGGCAATGGGAGCGCAATAGTGACTTTCCTTACCAGAAAAAACTCTTGCTCGTAGGACCAAAAACTGCATGTGACTCAACTTCATTTAGGACTGGGAAACAAACGCTAGCTCGCCTTACAAGAAACACACTCTGCTTTTGAGAAAAGAGCACTCTTCTTCTCTACTGTGTTTCCTATAGGGCCAGTACAGTGAGCTTGCTCAGAACAAAAGAACTGTGCTTCCTACACACAGGGGCCATATCTAGTTCAACTCTGCTTAGGAAACTGACAAGAACAGTAGCTCCTCTTCAGTCCATTACACTGTACTTGCTGGGAACAGACACGAGTGCTATTTGCTCTGTGTATGGCAATGGGATCACAATAGTGACTCTCCTTACCAGAAAACAACTCTTGCTCGTAGGACCAGAAACTGCATGGGATTCAACTCCTTTTCTGACTAGGAAACAAACACTAGCTCGCCTTACAAGAAACACACTCTGCTTTTGAGAAAAGAGTCCTCTTCTACTCAACTGTGTTTCCTATGTGTCCGAACAGAGAGTTGGCTCAGAACAAAAGAACTGTGCTTCCTACACACACGGGCCATATCTAGTTCAACTCTGCTTAGGAAACTGACAAGATCAGTAGATCCTCTTCAGTCCAATACACTGTACATGCTGGGAACAGACGCCAGTGCCATTTGCCCTGTGTATGACAATGGGAGCGTAATAGTGACTCTTCTTACCAGAAAACAACTCTTGCTCATAGGACCAGAAACTGCATGGGATTCAACTCCATTTAGGACTGGGAAACAAACGCTAGCTTGCCTTACAAGAAACACAATCTGCTTTTGAGAAAAGAGCACTCTTCTACTCTACTGTGTTTCCATATGGTACGAACAGTGAGCTTGCTCAGAACAAAAGAACTGTGCTTCCTACACACACGGACCATATCTAGTTCAACTGTGCTTAGGAAACTGACAAGAACAGTAGCTCCTCTTCAGTCCAATAAAATGTACTTGCTGCGAACAGACGCCAGTGCTATTTGCACTGTGTATGGCAATGGGAGCGCAATAGTGACTCTTCTTACCAGAAAACAACTCTTGCTCGTAGGAATAGAAACTGCATGTGACTCAACTCCATTTATGACTGGGAAACAATCGCTAGCTCCCCTTACAAAAAACACACTCTACTTTTGAGAAAAAAGCACTCTTCTACTCTACTGTGTTTCCTATAGGGCCAGAACAGTGAGCTTGCTCAGAACAAAAGAACTGTGCTTCCTACACACGGGCCATATCTAGTTCAACTCTGCTTAGGAAACTGACAGGAACAGCGGCTCCTCCTCAGTCCAATACACTGTACTTGCTGGGAACAGACTTGAGTGTTATTTGTACTGTGTATGGCAATGGGAACGCAATAGTGACTCTTCTTACCAGAAAACAACTATGTAGATGTAACCAACCTTCTTATTTAAATAAGAAACACAGAACCAATGCAAAAAAGAAAGCCAAGAGGTCAGAGCTAAGAGCTAAAACCTTACCCTTTCTCCTGCAGTGGTCCTACCTCTCAGAACTCACTACCCCTGTGTTAATGTCTTTATATAGTGTTCCTGTTCTGCCTTCTCATTGGTTGTAAACACAACCACATGACTGCCTCGTCACGGCCTGTCTGTATAGGCCTCCAGGTTTTCCTTGCTTGGTATTGAGATTAAAGGCATGTGTGTCCAATAATGGCTGTATCCCTGAACACACAGAGACTTACCCAGCTCTGCATACCAAGTGCTGGGATTACAAGTATACGCCACCACTGCCCTGTTTTCCTATGGCTTGCTAATAGCTCTGACCCCCGGGCAACATTATTTATTTACATACAAATAACATTTTAATACAAATAAAATATCACCATATTTCCCCTTTTCTATTTTAATAAAAAGGAAAAAAGAAAAAGCTTATAACTAACATAAGAAAAACTATATACAAAAGTACAATAACTATATACAATATATACAAGTAATAAATACCTAAACAATGTCTAGTTCATTTGTATTTGACAAATTCAGAGAAAATAATTCCATTATCTATTCTATTGTATCTAATTCACTTTCTATCCTAATTAATCATCAACTATAACTAACTAATCTTCAACTCCCTCAGAAACCCAAGAAGGAAACAGTATTAGCTAACAAAAAAATAAAAACAGGAAGTATATGCAAGCAACTTCCAAAAACTTGTGAGTTGACAGAAACAGCCAGCTGCCTGGACAATCATCTGAGGTTTCTCCGCAGTGTTGGGGCATCATCTTCAGCCTATAGGCTTAGCGTATCTGACAGACTCATTTGTGAAGTAGAATGTACACAAGGTCAACAGTTCAACCTCACATTGGGTGAGAGCAGTCTATATACCAGAAATACCTGAATTCCACTAGTTTCATGTCATGATTCAGGATTTTAAATTCTGGAAATTGTTGATGTTTTTTGAATTCAGCTGTCCATTCTTCTTGGCTATGTGTGTATGTGGCTTCATTTCTGCATCCCGTTCTTCTCCACATCCCTCTATTAAATGCCATTCTTCTGTTGAGAGGTGTGAGCTTAATTACTCTTCAAGAATAACTCTTTCAGCTACCACCCCATTACACATCAGAAGCCATCGGCCCACTGCCTGTTCAGCTGCCTTCGAAGATAAGGGCACTGTACCTTTCCCGGATTACGAAGGCCACTTCAGGGATGGTGCCATATTGTCCTGGCCTCAGAAGATGCCTTTTAATAAAGCCATAACCACACTTGTTTTGACAAGAATCAGTAGTCCTTTGTTTCGTGTCTTGTCTGTCCTGTTCGTCAGCAGTTGAATCGAGGTTACTTTGTTGTCCAGTGGCTAACTTTTGCTACAATGAAAGTTAACTCCAATTACAGTTTTTTCAATGCCCATATTTTCTCTGAAGTAGATTGGTACTGTCAGGAGCCGACATGTCTCATAGTCATAACAAAAAAGAAAATTTTTCTAAGTTATTAAAACATTTTAAATGCCATATTCTGTAGATCTCTGAAGGGTTTGAAGATAACCTGTCTATCTAAAATATATCTACTCAATCTTGAAAACATACCTAATATAACTACAAGTTCTATTATAACGTCTAACTACTAACTTTCATTTCTTTATATCCTAATAGTTGGTAATAATAACATTCAAGGATTAGAAAATTGCATTACATTGTTAAAAGAATGGTACAATTAGAAATATACATATAGCATTTTCTAATAATATCAATTTCAATATATATAATTTATATACACTATAAAACAATCCAATCCAATGTAAAGTATTTACATTTTTTTTTCTTTCTTTCTCTCTCTTTTTTTTAATAAGAACCTTAAATCTAATCTCCTTTGCTTAGCCCTTTTCCTCACCCTTTACAACAACTTATAACCAACCCCCCTAATCAATGAAAATTATCCCAGACCCAAAACCCATTAAAAGACCTAGAAGACCAAAAAAAAAAACCAACCACCCCACACCACCTCTTTAGGAATGTGGGCGTCGTATTCTTGAAATTGCTTCCTGCTGGGTATGGGCAAAGTTATCTTTATCCTGAAAGAAAAATTTTAGGTTAATTGTCAAATTCTAGGAAAGGTAACTATATCCTTCGTTATCCAGTCTGTATATAATGCCAAAGTTCAGGGTTTATCTCAAATCCTTATTCAAGTAGTCTTTGAGACTGGATCATTTCAGCTAGCGCTCTCAAAATTGCTCTGAGCACTTTGTAGTTCAAAGCTGATCTGTAGATGATGTTTGTCAGCTTAGTGATGTTATTATTGTCCATGTGGAATTGTTGTTGTTGTGGGGCCCCATCTTCTTCCTGGAGACTTCAGTTGATGTTAGGCCTGACCGTGATTTCCTGCAAAAAACTGATAAGAGACTCGAACACAAAGACTATATATGCGGCTTTTTAGAATTAGTTAGTACTCTATATGACCATTTATATCTTAACAAAGTTTAAAATGTATATATATCTATATATATATTAATCTTGTAAATTTTGATATAAATTTCATACTTTAAGAAAAGTTTAAAGAATCAGAATAGAATCAAAGAGTTGAGATTAGTAATAGAATAGTCCCTTAATTAATTTGGCTTTTCTCCTGTCCCATAGCAGAAGATGGCTCTTTTCCTCTGGCATGATACAGAGAGTCTGTATTTTCCTTTTAACAACATGCTTGAGTTTAAAGAAGGAGCGAGCCATTCTCCAACTCCAAAGTCAGCTTTAAATTTTAATTGAACTGGGACTATTAGAAGTTAAATAGTGTTAAATCTTTAAAGAAAAGCAGAAACAAACATTTAGGAAGACATAAAATTTTTTAGATAACATACCCATATGCCATTTCACTCTGTTTCTTAGGATAGACGATTTGTCCCTTTTCTTCAGTTGTCTCATTTGTCCAGTGTTCTTCAAATTCCTTAACCTTCATTCTCCTAAAAGACAAAAACAAAAACCTTTCCCCAAGGTTTTTTGGGGATGTTCCTTTTTGGCAAGTTACTATCTGATTAAATGAAAAGATATATGTTACTGGTGTAAGTTAGTTTAAATTGGATGTTCATGATAGTTGATGAACTATCACCTCCTCTAATTAAGAGGTCTCTCTTGTTCAAATCGAACCTTTATCAATTTTGATGGTACCCACAGCTTATCTTCTCCTGTAGAAATAAAAGCAAAACCTCGTCCCCAATGTAATACATATCCTGGTTTCCATTCTGAGGTCAGCACATCCTTAAAGTATATAGGTTGATTTAATTCTGTAGTTTTTTCTATTATCCAATGTCTCTCTGCAGCTGTTGTTCCTTTCTCATTGGCATTGAGAAAATTTAAAGTTAATAGAGCATTATGTAGTCTATTTCTGGGGGTTTTTGTTACTCCTTTCTGTTTATTTAGCATATCCTTTAGAGTTCTGTTTGATCTTTCTATAACTGCTTGACCTGTAGGATTATGTGGTATACCTGTAATATGGTTTATATTATAATAAGCAAAAAACTGTTTCATTTTAACAGAGACATATGATGGAGCATTATCATTTTTGATTTGTGCAGGTATACCCATAATGGCCATAACTTCTAGCAAATGAGTGATTACAGAATCAGCTTTTTCAGAACTCAAAGCAGTTGCCCATTGAAATCCTGAATAAGTATCAATAGTGTGGTGTACATATTTCAATTTTCCAAATTCTGCAAAGTGAAACACGTCCATCTGCCAGATTTCATTCCTCTGAGTACCCTTTGAGTTACATCCTGCAGGTAATGGCGTTTGATTGTAGAAGGAACAAGTAGGACATTTCTTTACTATTTCTTTGGCTTGTTGCCAGGTTATAGAAAAATCCTTTTTTAAACCTTTACTATTTACATGATGTTTTTTATGAAATTCTGAGGCCTCCAACACATTTCCTATCAATAATTTATCAATCTCATCATTGCCTTGTGCTAGAGGGCCTGGCAGACCAGTATGGGATCGGATGTGAGTTATATATAAAGGATGACTCCTTTTTCTGATTGTATCTTGTAATTGAATAAATAATGTAGTTAATTCTGAAGTATCGTGGATAAATTCTGCAGTCTCAATATGTAATACTACTCTTTCAGCATACTGAGAGTCAGTTACTACATTGAGAGGTTCTGAAAAATCCATTAATACCAACAGAATAGCATACAATTCTGATTTTTGAACTGAATTATAAGGACTTTGAACCACTTTACTTAAATTTTCTGATTTGTAACCTGCCTTTCCTTGTTTGTTGGCATCTGTATAAAATGTACGAACTCCAGATATGGGTTTTTTCCTCACAATTCGAGGCAAGATCCAATCAGCTCTCTTTATAAGATCAATTCTATTGCTTTTGGGATATTTGCTGTTAATTTCTCCCAAAAAATTACTACAAACTTTTTGCCAAGCTTCATTTTCTATCCATAATTTTTCAATATCCTCCTTAGTTAAAGGTACAACAATTTCTGCTGGGTCTATTCCTGCTAACTGACGAAGTCTCAATTTTCCTTTCCAAATCAAGTCAGAGATTTTTTCTACATAAGTTTTTAATTTTTTATTTGGTTTATTTGGTAAAAATATCCATTCTAATATAATATCTTCCCTTTGCATTAATATTCCTGTTGGAGAATGCCTAGAAGGTAAAATAACCAAAATGCAATCCAGCTTTGGATCAATACGATCTACGTGCCCTTCATGTACTTTCTTTTCTACCAAGGCCAATTCTTTTTCAGCTTCAGGTGATAATTCTCTTGGACTGTTCAAGTCCTTATCACCTTCTAAGGTTTTAAACAAATTATTCAGTTCATCATTTTTTACCCCAACAATAGTTCTTAGATGAGAAATGTCTCCAAATAATCTTTGAAAGTCATTAAGAGTCTGTAGTCTATCTCTCCTAATTTGAACCTTTTGAGGTCTAATTTTTTGAAGTTCTATTTTATATCCTAAATAATTAATAGAATCTCCTCTTTGTATCTTTTCGGGGGCAATTTGTAAACCCCAGCAAGGCAAAATTTTCTTTACTTCTTCAAACATTCTTTCTAAAGTATCTGCATTTGAGTCAGCTAATAAAATATCATCCATATAATGATAAATTATAGATTTAGGAAATTTTTTACGTATCACTTCTAATGGCTGTTTTACAAAATATTGGCACAAAGTTGGGCTATTCAACATTCCCTGTGGGAGAACCCTCCATTGAAATCTTTTAACCGGTTGAGAATTATTATAAGTAGGCACTGTGAAAGCAAATCTTTCTCTGTCTTTTTCTTGTAACGGTATTGAAAAGAAACAGTCTTTTAAATCAATAACTATGAGAGGCCATCCTTTTGGTAACAGAGTAGGCAAAGGAATTCCAGATTGTAAAGAGCCCATTGGCTGAATTACTTTGTTAATTGCTCTAAGGTCTGTTACCATTCTCCATTTACCAGATTTCTTTTTAACAACAAATACAGGAGAATTCCAAGGGCTGGTTGATTCTTCAATATGATGAGCATTTAACTGTTCTTCCACCAGCTCTTGTAAAGCCTGGAGTTTCTCTGTTGTTAAAGGCCATTGCTGAACCCATACTGGCTTATCTGTTGACCATTTTAAAGGTAGAGCTGTTGGTGTTTTTGGAAAATTATCAGTTGTGCCCTGTTCTTGTATGACATGGATGGCTGGTGAGCACTCATTAGAATAATATCTTTTAATATTTCTCTCAGAAACATGTACTAATTTATGATTTGTTTCTGAGATTGGAGGGATATTAATCTGAGTATTCCATTGTTGTAACAAATCTCGACCCCACAGGTTCATAGCTATGTTAGCCATATATGGTTTTAATTTTCCTTTCTGTCCTTCTGGACCTATACATTCAAGCCATCTTGCACTTTGTTTCACTCGAGATAATGTCCCAATTCCTAACAGTTGAACATTTACCTCCTGAAGAGGCCAAGTTGGATGCCAAAATTCTGGTGCAATTATGGTAATGTCAGCACCTGTGTCTACCAGACCAGACAACAAAACACCATTTATTTTTATTGTTAGTTTTGGTCTTTGTTCATTAATAGAAGTTTGCCAAAAAATTTTCTTTATGTTTTTTCCTGAATTCCCTATTTTCTCTGTTTCATCATCTCGACTAACATGATTTATTCCTATAGACATTTGGTTATTTAGTTGCTTTGAGTAGGGGTTTCCTCTACAACTGCAGGAAAGGTTTGAACTGGATTTACTGTGGGGGCCTGCCTGAGGCCCCTCTGGAAGTTTCCCGAGGCTCGAGGCAGGGGATTACCCTGTCTGTCCCTTGTTGATCTACATTCGTTGGTCCAGTGTTTTCCCTTACCACACCTTCTGCATACTCCAGAAGGAAGGGGCATTCTGTTGCCAGTGTTCCTTGAAGAAACATTATTTCTAGGAATGACCTGTTTACAATCCCTTTTCAAATGTCCTTGCTTTCCACATCCAAAACATCTAACATTGCTCAAACCTTTTGAAATTGCTTTTCCTACCCACATATCATCATGGTCATAAGCCTCAACATTAACTGTATCTCTAATCCAATCTTCCAAAGGTGCAGATCTTGCCTTTAACGGCCTGATTATCCTTTTGCATGCTGCATTTGCATTCTCAAAGGCCAAAGATTCAATTATTATCTGACTAGCCTCTGAATTCGGGACCATTTTCTGTACTGCTGAAGTCAATCTTTGTAAGAAATCTGTGAAAGATTCTTTTGGGCCCTGTATAACCTTTGTAAATGACTCAGTTTTTTTTCCTGGTTCTTCAACTTTGTCCCATGCATTCAAAGCTGCCGTTCAACATAGAACTAGGGTTTGGACATCATATAAACTTTGTGTTTCTACTGAAGCATATTGGCCTTCTCCAATAAGCTGATCCTGACAGACTTGTATTCCGCTATCCCTCCATTGTTTTTCTATATTTTTAGCCTCATTATTGAACCACATTTTCCACTGGAGATGTTGTCCAGGTTCAAGAACAGCCTGTGCCAATTCCCGCCAGTCCTTTGGTATAATCCTATTACTAGTTGACCAGTTATTTAACATTTGCTTTACATATGGGGAGTGCATGCCATAAGATGCTATTGCCTGTTTAAATCTTCGTAAGTCTAACATTTTAATTGGAGCCCAAGTATTTTGTTCATTCTCTTCATCAGGTAGCTGCTGTACCACTACCGGATAAATTAAGGGTGATTGTGTGAAAACTGGCTTTCTTTCTGCAACCTTATGATCCAATTTTGAAACAACTTCACTGTTTATTTCTTCTGTCTGAGTTTGAATTTCTCTATAATTCATTTTTACTAGTTTAATAGGTTTTTCTAAGACTGTTATCCTGGTACTTAAATTGACTATCTTTTTAAATAGTAAAATGAGGATAAGAAAAGTAATAAACTGAATAATTCGATCAATATTAACCTTTTCATATAGTTGTTCCATTGTCAGAGTGCCTAAAATTTCAAACAAAGTCCAATTTTCTTCCAATGCACACATAAAGCCCATTTTTTTTAATGTAGAAAAAAAATTTCTCTTTTAAATAGATATGTTAATTGACTTACCAAGTCTGGGTAGAACAGTAGAATCCCAGGGAATTTCAAAACAGCTTCCTGGTGTTTGAGGTGTGAATCAAGAGAGAGAGAGAGAGAGAGTAGCGGCTTGAGCCAAGTCAAGCCTTGGCTTTACGGGTATGGGCCCTATTAGGCAGGGCAGGCCTGAGTTGTTTGTAGCAGTTGCAAGTAGCTCCAGCTGTGGGTCAGTCAGGCCTGGGCCCGAGCTAGGCAGCCAGGCCACCCAGGCCGGAAACTGGACTTGCCGCCAAGCCAAACCAAGCAGTTTTTAATGGATTCTTGTCACGTTGGGCGCCAAATGTAGATGTAACCAACCTTTTTATTTAAATAAGAAACACAGAACCAATGCAAAGAAGAAAGCCAAGAGGTCAGAGCTAAGAGCTAAAACCTTACCCTTTCTCCTGCAGTGGTCCTACCTCTCAGAATTCACTACCCCTGTGTTAATGTCTTTATATAGTGTTCCTGTTCTGCCTTCTCATTGGTTGTAAACACAACCACATGACTGCCTCGTCACGGCCTGTCTGTATAGGCCTCCAGGTTTTCCTTGCTTGGTATTGAGATTAAAGGCATGTGTGTCCAATAATGGCTGTATCCCTGAACACACAGACTTACCCAGCTCTGCATAACAAGTGCTAGGATTACAAGTATATGCCACCACTGCCCTGTTTTCCTATGGCTTGCTAATAGCTCTGACCCCCGGACAACTTTATTTATTAACATACAAATAACATTTTAATACAAATAAAATATCACCATACAACTCTTGCTCGTAGGACCAGAAACTGCATGTGATTCAACTCCATTTAGGACTGGGAAACAAACGCTAGCTCGCCTTACAAGAAACACACTCTGCTTTTGAGAAAAGAGCACTCTTCTACTCTACTGTGTTTCCTATAGGCCCAGAACAGTGAACTTGCTCAGAACAAAAGAACTGTGCTTCCTACACACACGGGCCATATCTAGTTCAATTCTGCTTAGGAAACTGACAAGAACAGTAGATCCTCTTCAGTCCAATACACTGTACATGCGGGGAACAGATGCCAGTGCTATTTGCCCTGTGTATGACAATGGGAGCCCAATAGTGACACTTCTTAGCATAAAACAACTCTTGCTCATTGGACCAGAAACTACATGTGATTCAACTCCACTTAGGACTGGGAAACAAACGCTACCTCGCCTTACATGAAACAAACTCTGCTTTTGAGAAAAGGGCACTCTTCTACTCTACTGTGTTTCCATATGGTCCGAACAGTGAGCTTGCTCAGAACAAAAGAACTGTGCTTCCTACACACACGGGCCATATCTAGTTCAACTCTCCTTAGGAAACTGAAAAGAGCAGTAGCTCCTCTTCATTCCAATATACTGTACTTGCAGAAAACAGACGCGAAAGCTACCTGCACTAAGTATGGCAATGAGAGCGAAATAGTGACTTTCCTTACCAGAAAACAACTCTTGTGCGTAGGAGCAGAAACTGCATGTGATTCAACTCCATTTAGGACTGGGAAACAAACGCTAGCTCGCCTTACTAGAAACACACTCTGCTTTGGAGAAACAGCACTCTTCTACTCTACTGTGTTTCCTATGGGGTCCGAACAGTGAGCTTGCTCAGAACAAAAGAACTGTGCTTCCTACACACATGGGCCATATCTAGTTCAACTCTCCTTAGGAAACTGACAAGTGCAGTAGCTCCTCTTCAGTCCAATACACTGTACTTGGTGGGAACAGACGCTAGTGCTATAAGCACTATGTATAGCAATGGGAGCGCAATAGTGACTTCCTTACCAGAAAAAACTCTTGCTCATAGGACCAAAAACTGCATGTGACTCAACTTCATTTAGGACTGGGAAACAAACGCTAGCTCGCCTTACAAGAAACACACTCTGCTTTTGAGAAAAGAGCACTCTTTTTCTCTACTGTGTTTCCTATAGGGCCAGTACAGTGAGCTTGCTCAGAACAAAAGAACTGTGCTTCCTACACACACGGGCCATATCTGGTTCAACGCTGCTTAGGAAACTGACAAGAACAGTAGCTCCTGTTCAGTCCATTACACTGAACTTGCTGGGAACAGACACGAGTGCTATTTGCTTTGTGTATGGCAATGGGATCGCAATAGTGTCTCTCCTTACCAGAAAACAACTCTTGCTCATAGGACCAGAAACTGCATGGGATTCAACTCCTTTTCTGACTAGGAAACAAACACTAGCTCGCCTTACAAGAAACACACTCTGCTTTTGAGAAAAGAGCCCTCTTCTACTCAACTGTGTTTCCTATGTGGTCCGAACAGAGAGCTGGCAAAGAACAAAAGAACTGTGCTTCCTACACGCACGGGCCATATCTAGTTCAACTCTGCTTAGGAAACTGACAAGAACAGTAGATCCTCTTCAGTCCAATACACTGTACATGCTGGGAACAGACGCCAGTGCCATTTGCCCTGAGAATGACAATGGGAGCGCAAAAGTGACTCTTCTTACCAGAAAACAACTCTTGCTCGTAGGACCAGAAACTGCATGGGATTCAACTCCATTTAGGACTGGGAAACAAACGCTAGCTCGCCTTACAAGAAACACAATCTGCTTTTGAGAAAAGAGCACTCTTCTACTCTACTGTGTTTCCATATGGTCCGAACAGTGAGCTTGCTCAGAACAAAAGAACTGTGCTTCCTACACACACGGGCCATATCTAGTTCAACTCTGCTTAGGAAACTGACAAGAACAGTAGCTCCTATTCAGTCCAATAAAATGTACTTGCTGCGAACAGACGCCAGTGCTATTTGCACTGTGTATGGCAATGGGAGCGCAATAGTGACTCGGCTTACCAGAAAACAACTCTTGCTCATTGGACCAGAAACTACATGTGATTCAACTCCATTTAGGACTGGGAAACAAACGCTAGCTCGCCTTACAAGAAACACACTCTGCTTTTGAGAAAAGGGCACTCTTCTACTCTACTGTGTTTCCTATGGGGTCTGAACAGTGAGCTTACTCAGAACAAAAGAACTGTGCTTCATACACACGGGCCATATCTAGTTCAACTCTCCTTAGGAAACTGACAAGTGCAGTAGGTCCTCTTCAGTCCAATACACTGTACTTGCTGGGAACAGACGTGAGTGCTATTTTCACTGCGTATGACAATAGGAGTGCAATAGTGACTCTTCTTACCAGAAAACAACTCTTTCTCATAGGACCAGAAACTGCATGTGATTCAACTCCATTTAGGACTGGGAAACATACACTAGGTCGCCTTACAAGAAACACACTCTGCTTTTGAGAAAAGAGTCCTCTTCTACTCAACTGTGTTTCCTATGGGGTCCGAACAGAGAGCTGGCTCAGAACAAAAGAACTGTGCTTCCTACACACACGGGCCATATCTAGTTCAACTCTCCTTAGGAAACTGACAAGAACAGTAGATCCTCTTCAGTCCAATACACTGTACATGCTGGGAACAGACGCCAGTGCCATTTGCCCTGTGTATGACAATGGGAGCGCAATAGTGACTCTTCTTAGCATAAAACAACTCTTGCTCATTGGACCAGAAACTACATGTGATTCAACTCCATTTAGGACTGGGAAACAAATGCTAGCTCGCCTTACAAGAAACACACTCTGCTTTTGAGAAAAGGGCACTCTTCTACTCTACTGTGTTTTCTATGGGGTCCAAACAGTGACCTTGCTCACAACAAAAGAACTGTGCTTCGTACACACACGGGCCATATCTAGTTCAACTCTCCTTAGGAAACTGACAAGAGCAGTAGGTCCTCTTCAGTCCAATACACTGTACTTGCTGGGAACAGACGCTAGTGCTATATGCACTATGTATGGCAATGGGAGCACAATAGTGACTTTCCTTACCAGAAAAAACTCTTGTTCGTAGGACCAAAAACTGCATGTGACTCAACTTCATTTAGGACTGGGAAACAATCTCTACCTCCCCTTACAAGAAACACACTCTACTTTTGAGAAAAAAGCACTCTTCTACTCTACTGTGTTTCCTATAGGGTCAGAACAGTGAGCTTGCTCAGAACAAAAGAACTGTGCTGCCTACACACGGGCCATATCTAGTTCAACTCTGCTTAAAAAACTGACACGAACAGTGGCTCCTCCTCAGTCCAATACACTGTACTTGCTGGGAACAGAAGTGAGTGCTATTTGCACTGTGTATGGCAATGGGAACGCAATAGTGACTCTTCTTACCAGAAAACAACTCTTGCTCGTGGGACCAGAAACTGCATGTGATTCAACTCCATTTAGGACTGGGAAACAAACGCTAGCTCGCCTTACAAGAAACACACTCTGCTTTTGAGAAAAGAGCACTCTTCTAGTCTACTGTGTTTCCTATAGGCGCAGAACAGTGAGCTTGCTCAGAACAAAAGAACTGTGCTTCCTACACACACGGGCCATATCTAGTTCAATTCTGCTTAGAAAACTGACAAGAACAGTAGATCCTCTTCAGTCCAATACACTGTACATGCTGGGAACAGATGCCAGTGCTATTTGCCCTGTGTATGACAATGGGAGCGCAATAGTGACTCTTCTTAGCATAAAAAAACTCTTGCTCATTGGACCAGAAACTACATGTGATTCAACTCCGTTTAGGACTGGGAAACAAACGCTAGCTCGCCTTACAAGAAACACACTCTGCTTTTGAGAAAAGGGCACTCTTCTACTCTACTGTGTTTCCTATGGGGTCCGAACAGTGACCTTGCTCACAACAAAAGAACTGTGCTTCGTACACACACGGGCCATATCTAGTTCAACTCTCCTTAGGAAATTGACAGGTGCAGTAGGTCCTCTTCAGTCCAATACACTGTACTTGCTGTGAACAGACGCTAGAGCTATATGCACTGTGTATGGCAATGGGAGCACAATAGTGACTTTCCTTACCAGAAAAAACTCTTGCTCATAGGACCAGAACCTGCATGGGATTCAACTCCATTTCTGACTGGGAAACAAACACTAGCTCGCATTACCAGAAACACACTCTGCTTTTGAGAAAAGAGCACTCTTCTTCTCTACTGTGTTTCCTATAGAGCCAGTACAGTGAGCTTGCTAAGAACAAAAGAAATGTGCTTCCTACACACACGGGCCATATCTAGTTCAACACTGCTTAGGAAACTGACAAGAACAGTAGCTCCTTTTCAGTCCAATACACTGTACTTGCTGAGAACAGACGCGAGTGCTATTTGCACTGTGTATGGCAATGGGAGCACAATATTGACTCTTCTTAACAGAAAAAAACTCTTGCTCTTAGGACCAGAACCTGCATGGGATTCAACTCCATTTCTGACTGGGAAACAAACACTAGCTCGCCTTACAAGAAACACACTCTGCTTTTGAGAAAAGAGCACTCTTCTACTCTGCTGTGTTCCCGATGGGGTACGAACAGTGAGCTTGCTCAGAACAAAAGAACTGTGCTTCCTACACACACGGGCCATATCTAGTTCAACTCTGCTTAGGAAACTGACAAGAACAGTAGCTCCTCTTCAGTCCAATACACTGTACTTCCTGGGAACAGACGTGAGTGCTATTTGCACTGTGTATGGCAATGGGAGCGCAATAGTGACTCTTCTTAACAGAAAAAAAACTCTTCCTCATACGACCAGAAACTGCATGTCCTCAAATACATTTAAGACTGGGAAACAAACGCTAGCTCACCTTACAAGAAACACACTCTGCTTTTTAGAAAAGAGCACTCTTCTACTCTGCTGTGTTTCCATATGGTCCGAACAGTGAGCTTGCTCAGAACAAAAGAAGTGTGCTTCCTACACACACGGGCCATATCTAGTTCAATTCTGATTAGGAAACTGACAAGAACAGTAGATCCTCTTCAGTCCAATACACTGTACATGCCGGGAACAGACGCCAGTGCTATTTGCCCTGTGTATGACAATGGGAGCACAATAGTGACTCTTCTTACCAGAAAACAACTCTTGCTCATTGGTCCAGAAACTGCATGTGATTCAACTCCATTTAGGACTGGGAAACAAACGGTAGCTCGTCTTACCAGAAACACACTCTGCTTTTGAGAAAAGGGCACTCTTCTACTGTACTGTGTTTCCTATGGGGTCCGAACAGTGAGCTTGCTCAGAACAAAAGAACTGTGCTTACTACACACACGGGTCATATCTAGTTCAACTCTCCTTAGGAAACTGACAAGAGCAGTTGCTCCTCTTCAGTCCAATACACTGTACTTGTTGGGACCAGACGCGAGTGCTATTTGCAGTATGTATGGCAATGGGAACACAATAGTGACTTTCCTTACCAGAAAAAAACTCTTGCTCGTAGTACCAAAAACTGCATGTGACTCAACTTCATTTAGGACTGGGAAACAAACACTAGCTCACCTTACAATCAACACACTCTGCTTTTGAGAAAAGAGCACTCTTCTACTCTACTGTGTTTCCTATAGGGCCAGAACAGTGAGCTTGCTCAGAACAAAAGAACTGTGCTTCCTACACACACGGGCCATATCTAGTTCAACTCTGCTTAGGAAACTGACAAGAACAGTAGCTCCTGTTCAGTCCAATACACTGTACTTGCTGCGAACAGATGCGAGAGCTATTTGCACTGTGTATGGCAATGGGAGCACAACAGTGACTCTTCTTACCAGAAAACAACTCTTTCTCGTAGGACCAGAAACTGCATGGGGTTCAACTCCATTTCTGACTGGGAAACAAACACTAGCTCGCCTTACAAGAAACACACTCTCCTTTTGAGAAAAGAGCACTCTTCTACTCTACTGTGTTTCCATATGTTCCAAACAGTGAGCTTGCTCAGAACAAAAGAACTGTGCTTCCTACACACACGGGCCATATCTAGTTCAACTCTCCTTAGGAAACTGACAAGAGCAGTAGCTCCTCTTCATTCCAATACACTGTACTTGATTGAAACAGACGCGAATGCTATTTGCGCTATTTATGGCAATGGGAGCGCAATACTGACTTTCCTTACCAGAAAACAACTCTTATGCGTAGGACCAGAAACTGCATGTGATTCAACTCCATTTCTGACTGGGAAACAAACGCTAGCTCGCCTTACTAGAAACACACTCTGCTTTTGAGAAAAGAGCACTCTTCTACTCTACTGTGTTTATTATGGGGTCCGAACAGTGAGCTTGCTCAGAACAAAAGAACTGTGCTTCCTACACACACGGGCCATATCTAGTTCAACTCTCCGTAGGAAACTGACAAGTGCAGTAGCTCCACTTCAGTCCAATACACTGTACTTCCTGGGAACAGACGCGAGTTCTATATGCACTATGTATGGCAATGGAAGCGCAATAGTGACTTTCCTTACCAGAAAACAACACTTGCTCGTAGGACCAAAAACTGTATGTGACTCAACTTCATTTAGGACTGGGAAACAAACGCTAGCTTACCTTAAAAGAAACACACTCTACTTTTGAGAAAAGAGCACTCTTCTTCTTTACTTTGTTTCTTGTAGGGCCAGTACAGTGAGCATGCTCAGAACAAAAGAACTTTGCTTCCTACACACACGGGCCATATTTATTTGAAATCTGCTTAGGAAACTGACAAGAACAGTAGCTCCTCTTCAGTCCAATACACTGTACTTGCTGGGAACAGACGCGAGTGCTATTTGCACTGTGTATGGCAATGGGAGCACAATAGTGACTCTTCTTAACAGAAAAAAATTCTTGCTCGTAGGACCAGAAACTGCATGGGGTTCAACTCCATTTCTGACTGGGAAACAAACACTAGCTCGCCTTACAAGAAACACACTCTGCTTTTGAGAAAAGAGCACTCTTCTACTCTACTGTGTTTCCATATGGTCCGAACAGTGAGCTTGCTCAGAACAAGAGAACTGTGCTTCCTACACACACGGGCCATATGTAGTTCAACTCTGCTTAGGAAACTGACAAGAGCAGTAGCTCCTCTTCAGTCCAATACACTGTACTTGCTGCGAACAGACGTGAGTGCTATTTGCACTGTGTATGCCATGGGAGAGCAATAGTGACTCTTCTTACCAGAAAACAACTCTTGCTCATACGACCAGAAACTGCATGTCCTCAAATACATTTAGGACTGGGAAACAAACGCTAGCTCGCCTTACAAGAAACACACTCTGCTTTTGAGAAAAGAGCACTCTTCTACTCTACTGTGTTTCCTATAGGGCCAGAAGAGTGAGCTTGCTCAGAAGAAGAGAACTGTGCTTCCTACACACACGGGCCATATCTAGTTCAATTCTGCTTAGGAAACTGACAAGAACAGTAGATCCTCTTCAGTCCAATACACTGTACATGCTGGAAACAGATGCCAGTGCTATTTGCCCTGTGTATGACAATGGGAGCGCAATAGTGACTCTTCTTACCATAAAACAACTCTTGCTCATTGGACCAGAAATTACATGTGATTCAACTCCATTTAGGACTGGGAAAGAAACGTTAGCTTACCTTAAAAGAAACACACTCTGCTTTTGAGAAAAGAGCACTCTTCTTCTCCACTGTGTTTCCTATAGTGCCAGTACAGTGAGCTTGCTCAGAACAAAAGAACTGTGCTTCCTCCACACACGGGCCATATCTAGTTCAACTCTCCTTAGGAAACTGACAGGTGCAGTAGGTCCTCTTCAGTCCAATACACTGTACTTGCTGGGAGCAGACACGAGTGCTATTTGCACTGTGTATGGCAATGGGAGCACAATAGTGACTCTTCTTAACAGGAAAAAAACTCTTGCTGGTAGGACCAGAACCTTCATGGGATTCAACTCCATTTCTGACTGGGAAACAAACAGTAGCTCGACTTACAATAAACACACTCTGCTTTTGAGAAAAGAGCACTCTTCTACTCTACTGTGTTTCCATATGGTCCGAACAGTGAGCTTGCTCAAACAAAAGAACTGTGCTTCCTACACACACGGGCCATATCTAGTTCAACTCTGCTTAGGAAACTGACAAGAACAGTAGCTCCTCTTCAGTCCAATATACTGTACTTGGTGGGAACAGACGCCAGTGCTATTTGCACTGTGTATGGCAATGGGAACGCAATAGTGACTCTTCTTACCAGAAAACAACTCTTCCTCATACGACCACAAACTGCATGTCCTCAAATACATTTAAGACTGGGAAACAAACGCTAGCTCACCTTACAAGAAACACACTCTGCTTTTGAGAAAAGAGCACTCTTCTACTCTACTGTATTTCCATATGGTCCGAACAGTGAGCTTGCTCAGAACAAAAGAGCTGTGATTCCTACACACACGGGCCATATCTAGTTCAATTCTGCTTAGGAAACTGACAAGAACAGTAGATCCTCTTCAGTCCAATACACTGTACATGCTGGGAACAGACGCGAGTGCTATTTGCAGTAAGTATGGCAAAGGGAGCACAATAGTGACTTTCCTTACCAGAAAACAACTCTTGCTCGTAGGACCAAAAACTGCTTGTGACTCAACTTCATTTAGGACTGGGAAACAAACACTAGCTCACCTTACAATCAACACACTCTGCTTTTGAGAAAAGAGCACTCTTCTACTCTACTGTGTTTCCTATAGGGCCAGTACAGTGAGCTTGCTCAGAACAAAAGAACTGTGCTTCCTACACACACGGGCCATATCTAGTTCAACTCTGCTTAGGAAACTGACAAGAACAGTAGCTCCTGTTCAGTCCAATACACTGTACTTGCTGCGAACAGATGCGAGAGCTATTTGCACTGTGTATGGCAATGGGAGCACAACAGTGACTCTTCTTACCGGAAAACAACTCTTTCTCGTAGGACCAGAAACTGCATGGGGTTCAACTCCATTTCTGACTGGGAAACAAACACTAGCTCGCCTTACAAGAAACACACTCTCTTTTTGAGAAAAGAGCACTCTTCTACTCTACTGTGTTTCCATATGTTCCAAACAGTGAGCTTGCTCAGAACAAAAGAACTGTGCTTCCTACACACACGGGCCATATCTAGTTCAACTCTCCTTAGGAAACTGACAAGAGCAGTAGCTCCTCTTCATTCCAATACACTGTACTTGATTGAAACAGACGCGAATGCTATTTGCGCTATTTATGGCAATGGGAGCACAATACTGACTTTCCTTACCAGAAAACAACTCTTATGCGTAGGACCAGAAACTGCATGTGATTCAACTCCATTTCTGACTGGGAAACAAACGCTAGCTCGCCTTACTAGAAACACACTCTGCTTTTGAGAAAAGAGCACTCTTCTACTCTACTGTGTTTATTATGGGGTCCGAACAGTGAGCTTGCTCAGAACAAAAGAACTGTGCTTCCTACACACACGGGCCATATCTAGTTCAACTCTCCTTAGGAAACTGACAAGTGCAGTAGCTCCTCTTCAGTCCAATACACTGTACTTCCTGGGAACAGACGCGAGTTCTATATGCACTATGTATGGCAATGGGAGCGCAACAGTGACTTTCCTTAACAGAAAACAACACTTGCTCGTAGGACCAAAAACTGTATGTGACTCAACTTCATTTAGGACTGGGAAACAAACGCTAGCTTACCTTAAAAGAAACACACTCTACTTTTGAGAAAAGAGCACTCTTCTTCTTTACTTTGTTTCTTGTAGGGCCAGTACAGTGAGCATGCTCAGAACAAAAGAACTTTGCTTCCTACACACACGGGCCATATTTATTTGAAATCTGCTTAGGAAACTGACAAGAACAGTAGCTCCTCTTCAGTCCAATACACTGTACTTGCTGGGAACAGACGCGAGTGCTATTTGCACTGTGTATGGCAATGGGAGCACAATAGTGACTCTTCTTAACAGAAAAAAATTCTTGCTCGTAGGACCAGAAACTGCATGGGGTTCAACTCCATTTCTGACTGGGAAACAAACACTAGCTCGCCTTACAAGAAACACACTCTGCTTTTGAGAAAAGAGCACTCTTCTACTCTACTGTGTTTCCATATGGTCCGAACAGTGAGCTTGCTCAGAACAAGAGAACTGTGCTTCCTACACACACGGGCCATATGTAGTTCAACTCTGCTTAGGAAACTGACAAGAGCAGTAGCTCCTCTTCAGTCCAATACACTGTACTTGCTGCGAACAGACGTGAGTGCTATTTGCACTGTGTATGCCATGGGAGAGCAATAGTGACTCTTCTTACCAGAAAACAACTCTTGCTCATACGACCAGAAACTGCATGTCCTCAAATACATTTAGGACTGGGAAACAAACGCTAGCTCGCCTTACAAGAAACACACTCTGCTTTTGAGAAAAGAGCACTCTTCTACTCTACTGTGTTTCCTATAGGGCCAGAAGAGTGAGCTTGCTCAGAAGAAGAGAACTGTGCTTCCTACACACACGGGCCATATCTAGTTCAATTCTGCTTAGGAAACTGACAAGAACAGTAGATCCTCTTCAGTCCAATACACTGTACATGCTGGAAACAGATGCCAGTGCTATTTGCCCTGTGTATGACAATGGGAGCGCAATAGTGACTCTTCTTACCATAAAACAACTCTTGCTCATTGGACCAGAAATTACATGTGATTCAACTCCATTTAGGACTGGGAAAGAAACGTTAGCTTACCTTAAAAGAAACACACTCTGCTTTTGAGAAAAGAGCACTCTTCTTCTCCACTGTGTTTCCTATAGTGCCAGTACAGTGAGCTTGCTCAGAACAAAAGAACTGTGCTTCCTCCACACACGGGCCATATCTAGTTCAACTCTCCTTAGGAAACTGACAGGTGCAGTAGGTCCTCTTCAGTCCAATACACTGTACTTGCTGGGAGCAGACACGAGTGCTATTTGCACTGTGTATGGCAATGGGAGCACAATAGTGACTCTTCTTAACAGGAAAAAAACTCTTGCTGGTAGGACCAGAACCTGCATGGGATTCAACTCCATTTCTGACTGGGAAACAAACAGTAGCTCGACTTACAATAAACACACTCTGCTTTTGAGAAAAGAGCACTCTTCTACTCTACTGTGTTTCCATATGGTCCGAACAGTGAGCTTGCTCAAACAAAAGAACTGTGCTTCCTACACACACGGGCCATATCTAGTTCAACTCTGCTTAGGAAACTGACAAGAACAGTAGCTCCTCTTCAGTCCAATATACTGTACTTGGTGGGAACAGACGCCAGTGCTATTTGCACTGTGTATGGCAATGGGAACGCAATAGTGACTCTTCTTACCAGAAAACAACTCTTCCTCATACGACCACAAACTGCATGTCCTCAAATACATTTAAGACTGGGAAACAAACGCTAGCTCACCTTACAAGAAACACACTCTGCTTTTGAGAAAAGAGCACTCTTCTACTCTACTGTATTTCCATATGGTCCGAACAGTGAGCTTGCTCAGAACAAAAGAGCTGTGATTCCTACACACACGGGCCATATCTAGTTCAATTCTGCTTAGGAAACTGACAAGAACAGTAGATCCTCTTCAGTCCAATACACTGTACATGCTGGGAACAGACGAGAGTGCTATTTGCAGTAAGTATGGCAAAGGGAGCACAATAGTGACTTTCCTTACCAGAAAACAACTCTTGCTCTTAGGACCAAAAACTGCTTGTGACTCAACTTCATTTAGGACTGGGAAACAAACACTAGCTCACCTTACAATCAACACACTCTGCTTTTGAGAAAAGAGCACTCTTCTACTCTACTGTGTTTCCTATAGGCCCAGTACAGTGAGCTTGCTCAGAACAAAAGAACTGTGCTTCCTACACACACGGGCCATATCTAGTTCAACTCTGCTTAGGAAACTGACAAGAACAGTAGCTCCTGTTCAGTCCAATACACTGTACTTGCTGGGAACAGATGCGAGTGCTATTTGCACTGTGTATGGCAATGGGAGCACAATAGTGACTCTTCTTACCAGAAAACAACTCTTTCGTGTAGGACCAGAAACTGCATCGGGTTCAACTCCATTTCTGACTGGGAAACAAACACTAGCTGGCCTTACAAGAAACACACTCTCCTTTTGAGAAAAGAGCACTCTTATACTCTACTGTGTTTCCATATGGTACAAACAGTGAGCTTGCTCAGAACAAAAGAACTGTGCTTCCTACACACACGGGCCATATCTAGGTCAACTCTCCTAGGAAACTGAGAAGAGCAGTAGCTCCTCTTCATTCCAATACACTGTACTTGCTTGAAACAGACGCGAATGCTATTTGTGCTATGTATGGCTATGGGAGCGCAATAGTGACTTTCCTTACCAGAAAACAAATCTTGTGTGTAGGACCAGAAACTGCATGTGATTCAACTCCATTTAGGACTGGGAAACAAACGCTAGCTCGCCTTAATAGAAGCACACTCTGCTTTTGAGAAAAGAGCACTCTTCTACTCTACTGTGTTTATTAGGGGTCCGAACAGTGAGCTTGCTCAGAACAAAAGAACTGTGCTTCCTACACACACGGGCCATATCTAGTTCAACTCTCCTTAGGAAACTGACAAGTGCAGTAGCTCCTCTTCAGTCCAATACACTGTACTTGCTGGGAACAGACGCGAGTGCTATATGCACTATGTATGGCAATGGGAGCGCAATAGTGACCTTCCTTACCAGAAAACAACCCTTGCTCTTAGGACCAAAAACTGTATGTGACTCAACTTCATTTAGGACTGGGAAACAAACGCTAGCTTACCTTAAAAGAAACACACTCTGCTTTTGAGAAAAGAGCACTCTTCTTCTCTACTGTGTTTCCTATAGGGCCAGTACAGTGAGCATGCTCAGAACAAAAGAACTGTGCTTCCTACACACACGGGCCATATTTATTTGAAATCTGCTTAGGAAACTGACAAGAACAGTAGCTCCTGTTCAGTCCAATACACTGTACTTGCTGGGAACAGACGCGAGTGCTATTTGCACTGTGTATGGCAATGGGAGCACAATAGTGACTCTTCTTACCAGAAAACAACTCTTTCTTGTAGGACCAGAAACTGCATGGAGTTCAACTCCATTTCTGACTGGGAAACAAACACTAGCTCGCCTTACAAGAAACACACTCTGCTTTTGAGAAAAGAGCACTCTTCTACTCTACTGTGTTTCCATATGGTCCGAACAGTGAGCTTGCTCAGAACAAAAGAACTGTGCTTCCTACACACACGGGCCATATGTAGTTCAACTCTGCTTAGGAAACTGACAAGAACAGTAGCTCCTCTTCAGTCCAATACACTGTACTTGCTGCAAACAGATGCGAGTGCTATTTGCACTGTGTATGATGGGAGCATAATAGTGAATCTTCTTACCAGAAAACAACTCTTGCTTGTAGGACCAGAAACTGCATGTGATTCAACACCGTTTAGGACTGGGAAACAAAAGCTTGTTCGCCTTGAAAGAAACACAATCTGCTTTTGAGAAAAGAGCACTCTTCTACTCTAATGTGTTTCCTATGGGGTCCAAACAGTGAGCTTGCTCAGAACAAAAGAACTGTGCTTCCTACACTCATGGGCCATATCTAGTTCAACTCTGCTTAGGAAACTGACAAGAACGGTAGCACCTCTTCAGTCCAATACACTGTACTTGCTGGGACCAGACGTGACTTCTCTTTGCACTGTGTATGGCAATGGGAGCGCAATAGTGACTCTTCTTACCAGAAAACAACTCTTGCTCATACGACCAGAAACTGCATGTCCTCAAATACATTTAGGACAGAGAAACAAATGCTAGCTCACCTTACAAGAAACACACTCTGCTTTTGAGAAAAGAGCACTCTTCTACTCTACTGTGTTTCCTATAGGGCGAGAACAGTGAGCTTGCTCAGAACAAAAGAACTGTGCTTCCTACACACAGGGGCCATATCTAGTGCAACTCTGCTTAGGAAACTGACAAGAAGAGTAGCTCCTCTTCAGTCCAAGACACTGTACTTGCTGGGAACAGAAACGAGTGCTATTTGCTCTGTGTATGGCAATGGGAGCGCAAGAGTGACTCTTCTTACCAGAAAACAACTCTTGCTCGTAGGACCAGACTGCATGGGATTCAACTCCATTTGGGACTCGGAAACGAACGCTAGTTCACCTTAGAAGAAACACAATATGCTTTTGAGAAAAGAGCACTCTTCTACTCTAATGTGTTTCCTATGTGGTCCGAACAGTGAGCTTGCTCAGAACAAAAGAACTGTACTTCCTACACACATGGGCCATATCTAGTTCAACTCTGCTTAGGAAACTGACAAGAACAGTAGCTCCTCTTCAGTCCAATACACTGTACTTGCTGTGAACAGACGTGAATGCTGTTTGCACTGTGTATGGCAATGGGAGCGCAATAGTGACTCTTCTTACCAGAAAACAACTCTTGCTCGTAGGACCTTAAACTGCATGTGATTCAACTCCATTTAGGCCTGGGAAACAAACGCTAGCTCGCCTTACAAGAAACACACTCTGCTTTTGAGAAAAGAGCACTCTTAAACTCTACTGTGTTTCCTATAAGGCCAGAACAGGGAGCTTGCTCAGAACAAAAGAACTGTGCTTCCTACACACATGGGCCATATATAGTTCAATTCTGCTTAGGAAACTGACAAGAACAGTAGCTCCTCTTCAGTCCAATACAGTGTACTTGCTGGGAACAGATGCGAGTGCTACTTGCAATGTGTATGGCAATGGGAGCACAATAGTGACTTTCCTTACCAGAAAACAACTCTTTCTCATAAGACCAAATACTGCATGGGAATCAACTCCATTTAGGACTGGGAAACAAATGCTAGTTCGCCTTACAAGAAACACACTCTGCTTTTGAGAAAAGAGCACTATTCTACACTAATGTGTTTCCTATGGGGTCCCAACAGTGACCTTGCTCAGAACAAAAGAACTGTGCTTCCTACACACATGGGCCATATCTAGTTCAACTGTGCTTAGGAAACTGACATGAACAGTACCTGCTCTTCAGTCCAGTACACTGTACTTGCTGCGAACAGACGCGAGTGCTATTTGCACTGTGTATGGCAATGGGAGCGCAATAGGGACTCTTCTTACCAGAAAACAACTCTTGCTCGTAGGAATAGAAACTGCATGAGATTCATTTCCATTTAGGACTGGAAAACAAATGCTAGCTCGCCTTACCAAAAACACACTCTGCTTTTGAGAAAAGAGCACTCTTCTACTCTACCATGTTAACTATAGGGCCAGAACAGTGAGCTTGCTCAGAACAAAAGATCTGTGCTTCCTACAGACACGGGCCATATCAAGTTCAATTCTGCTTAAGAAACTGACAAGAACAGTAGATCCTCTTCAGTCCAATACACTGTATTTGCAGGGAACAGACGCGAGTGCTATTTGCACTGTGTATGGCAATGGGAGCGCAATAGGGACTCTTCTTACCAGAAAACAACTCTTGCTCGTAGGAATAGAAACTGCATGTGATTCAACTCCATTTAGGCCTGGGAAACAAACGCTGGCTCGCCTTACTAGAAACACACTCTGCTTTTGAGAAAAGATCACCCTTCTACTGTACTTTGTTTCCTATGGGGTCCGAACAGTGAGTTTGCTCAGAATAAAAGAACTGTGCTTCCTACACACGGACCAAATCTAGTTAAACTCTCCTTAGGAAACTGATAAGAGCAGTAGGTCCTCTTCAGTCCAATACACTGTACTTGCTGGGAACAGACGCGAGTGCTATTTGCACTATGTATGGCAATGGGAGCGCAATAGTGACTTTCCTTACCAGAAAACAACTCTTGCTCGTAACCAAAAACTGCATGTGACTCAACTTCATTTAGGACTGGGAAACAAACGCTAGCTCACCTTACAAGAAACACACTCTGCTTTTGAGGAAAGAGGACTCTTCTTCTCTACTGTGTTCCTATAGGGCCAGTACAGTGAGCTTGCTCAGAACAAAAGAACTGTGCTTCCTACACACATGGGCCATATCTGGTTCAACTCTTCTTAGGAAACTGACAAGAACAGTAGCTCCTCTTCATTCCAATACACTGTACTTGCTGCAAACAGATGCGAGTGCAATTTGCACTGTGTATGATGGGAGCATAATAGTGACTCTTCTTACCAGAAAACAACTCTTGCTCGTAGGACCAGAAACTGCATGTGATTCAACCCTGTTTAGGACTGGGAAACAAAAGCTTGTTCGCCTTAAAAGAAACACAATCTGCTTTTGAGAAAAGAGCACTCTTCTACTCTAATGTGTTTCCTATGGGGTCCAAACACTGAGCTTGCTCAGAACAAAAGAACTGTGCTTCCTACACTCATGGGCCATATCTAGTTCAACTCTGCTTAGGAAACTGACAAGAATGGTAGCTCCTCTTCAGTCCAATACAGTGTACTTGCTTGGACCAGACGTGAGTGCTATTTGCACTGTGTATGGCAATGGGAGCGCAATAGTGACTCTTCTTACCAGAAAACAACTCTTGCTCATACGACCAGACACTGCAAGTCCTCAAATACATTTAGGACATGGAAACAAATGCTAGCTCACCTTACAGGAAACACACTCTGCTTTTGAGAAAAGAGCACTCCTCTACTCTACTGTGTTTCCTATAGGTCCAGAAAAGTGAGCTTGCTCAGAACAAAAGAACTGTGCTTCCTACACACAGGGGCCATATCTAGTGCAACTCTGCTTAGGAAACTGACAAGAAGAGTAGCTCCTCTTCAGTCCAATACACTGTACTTGATGGGAACAGACACGAGTGCTATTTGCTCTGTGTATGGCAATGGGAGCACAATAGTGACTTTCCTTACCACAAAACAACTCTTGTTCTTAGGACCAGAAACTGCATGGGATCAACTCCATTTCTGACTGGGAAACAAACACTAGCTTGCATTACAAGAAACACACTCTGCTTTTGAGAAAAGAGCACTCTTCTACTCTACTGTGTTTCCTATGGGGTCCGAACAGTGAGCTGGCTCAGAACAAAAGAACTGTGCTTCCTACACACATGGGCCATATCTAGTTGAACTCTGCTTAGGAAACTGACAAGAACAGTAGCTCCTCTGGTTCCAATACACTGTACTTGCTGCTAACAGACACGAGTGCTATTTTCACTGTGTATGGCAATGGGAGCACAATAGTGACTCTTCTTACCAGAAAACAACTCTTGCACGTAGGAATATAAACTGCATGTGATTTGACTCCATTTAGGACTGGGAAACAAATGCTAGCTTGCCTTACAAGAATCACACTCTGTTTTTGAGAAACGAGCACTCTTCTACTCTACTGTGTTTCCTATAGGGCCAGAACAGTGAGCTTGCTCAGAACAAAAGAACTGTGCTTCCTACACACTCGGGCCATATCTAGTTCAACTCTGCTTTGGAAACTGACAAGAACAGTAGCTCCTCTTCAGTCCAATACACTGTACTTGCTTTGAACAGACATGAATGCTGTTTGTATTGTGTATGGCAATGGGAGCGCAATAGTGACTCTTCTTACCAGAAAACAACTCTTGCTCGTAGAACCAGAAACTGCATGTGATTCAACTCCATTTAGGACTGGGAAACAAACGCTAGGTAGCCTTACAAGAAACACACTCTGGTTTTGAGAAAAGAGCACTCTTAAACTCTAATGTGCTTCCTATAAGGCCAGAACAGGGAGCTTGCTCAGAACAAAAGAACTGTGCTTCCTACACACACGGGCCATATCTAGTTCAATTCTGCTTAGGAAACTGACAAGAACAGTAGCTCCTCTTCAGTCCAATACAGTGTACTTGCTGTGAACAGATGCGAGTGCTACTTGCAATGTGTATGGCAATGCGAGCACAATAGTGACTTTCCTTACCAGAAAACAACTCTTTCTCATAAGACTAAAAACTGCATGTGAATGAACTCCATTTAGGACTGGGAAACAAACGCTAGTTCGCCTTACAAGAAACACAATCTGCTTTTGAGAAAAGAGCACTCTTCTACTCTAATGTGTTTCCTACGGGGTCCGAACAGTGAGCTTGCTCAGACAAAAGAACTGTGCTTCCTACACACACGGGCCATATCTAGTTCAACTCTGCTTAGGAAACTGACAAGAATAGTGGCTCCTCTTCAGTCCAATACACTGTACTTCCTGGGAACAGACGTGAGTGCTATTTGCACTGTGTATGTCAATGGGTGCGCAATAGTGACTCATCTTACCAGAAAACAACTCTTGCTCGTAAGACCAGAAACTGCATAGGATTCAACTCCATTTAGGACTGGGAAACAAACGCTAGCTCACCTTACAAGAAACATACTCTGCTTTTGAGAAAAGAGCACTCTTCTACTCTACTGTGTTTCCTATAGGCCCAGAACAGTGAGCTTGCTCAGAACAAAAGAACTGTGCTTCCTACATACAGGGGCCATATCTAGTTCAACTGTCCTTAGGAAACTGACAAGAGCAGTAGCTCCTCTTCAGTCCAATACACTGCACTTGCTGGGAACAGACGCGAGTGCTATTTGCACTATGTATGGCAATGTGAGCGCAATAGTTTTTTTCCTTACCAGAAAACAACTCTTGCTCGTAGGACCAAAAACTGCATGTGACTCAACTTCATTTAGGACTGGGAAACAAACGCTAGCTCACCTTACAAGAAACACACTCTGCTTTTGAGAAAAGAGCACTCTTCTTCTCTACTGTGTCTCCTATAGGGCCAGTACAGTGAGCTTGCTCAGAACAAAAGAACTGTGCTTCCTACACACACGCGCCATATCTAGTTCAACTCTGCTTAGGAAATTGACAAGAACAGTATCTCCTGTTCAGTCCAATACACTGTACTTGCTGGGAACAGATGCGAATGCTATTTGCACTGTGTATGGCAATGGGAGCACAATAGTGACTCTTCTTACCAGAAAACAACTGTTGCTTGTAGGACCAGAAACTGCATGGGGTTCAACTCCATTTCTGACTGGGAAACAAATACTAGCTTGCCTTACAAGAAACACACTGTGTTTTTGAGAAAAGAGCACTCTTCTACTCTACTGTGTTTCCTATAGGGCCAGAACAGTGAGCTTGCTCAGCACAAAAGAACTGTGCTTCCTACACACACGGGCCATATCTAGTTCAACTCTGCTTAGGAAACTGACAAGAACAGTAGATCCTCTTCAGTCCAATACACTGTACGTGCTGGGAACAGACGCCAGTGCTATTTGCCCTGTGTATGACAATGGGAGCGCAAGTGTGACTCTTCTTACCAGAAAACAACTCTTGCTCGTAGGACCAGACTGCATGGGATTCAACTCCATTTGGGACTGGGAAACGAACGCTAGTTCGCCTTAGAAGAAACACATTATGCTTTTGAGAAAAGAGCACTCTTCTACTCTAATGTGTTTCCTATGTGGTCCGAACAGTGAGTTTGCTCAGAACAAAAGAACTGTGCTTCCTACACACATGGGCCATATCTAGTTCAACTCTGCTTAGGAAACTGACAAGAACAGTAGCTCCTTTTCATTCCAATACACTGTACTTGCTGCGAACAGATGTGAGTGCTATTTTGAATGTGTATGGCAATGGGAGCACAATAGTGACTCTTCTTACCAGAAAACAACTCTTGCTCGTAGGAATATAAACTGCATGTGATTCAACTCCATTTAGGACTGGGAAACAAATACTAGCTTGCCTTACAAGAAACACTCTCTGCTTTTGAGAAAAGGGCACTCTTCTACTGTACTTTGTTTCATATGGGGTCCGAACAGTGAGTTTGCTCAGAACAAAAGAACTGTGCTTCCTACACACGGACCAAATCTAGTTAAACTCTCCTTAGGAAACTGACAAGAGCAGGAGCTCCTCTTCATTCCAATACACTGTACTTGCTGGGAACAGACGCGAGTGCTATTTGCACTATGTATGGCAATGTGAGCGCAATAGTGTCTTTCCTTACCAGAAAACAACTCTTGCTCGTAGGACCAACAACTGCATGTGACTCAACTTCATTTAGGACTGGGAAACAAATGCTAGCTCACCTTACAGGAAACACACTCTGCTTTTGAGGAAAGAGCACTCTTCTTCTCTACTGTGTTTCCTTTAGGGCCAGTACAGTGAGCTTGCTCAGAACAAAAGAACTGTGCTTCCTACACACATGGGCCATATCTGGTTCAACTCTACTTAGGAAACTGACAAGAACAGTAGCTCCTCTTCAGTCCAATACACTGTACTTGCTGCAAACAGATGCCAGTGCTATTTGCACTGTGTAAGATGGGAGCATAATAGTGACTCTTCTTACCAGAAAACAACTCTTGCTTGTAGGACCAGAAACTGCATGTGATTCAACCCCGTTTAGGACTGGGAAACAAAAGCTTGTTCGCCTTGAAAGAAACACAATCTGCTTTTGAGAAAAGAGCACTCTTCTACTCTAATGTGTTTCCTATGGGGTCCAAACAGTGAGCTTGCTCAGAACAAAAGAACTGTGCTTCCTACACTCATGGGCCATATCTAGTTCAAGTCTGCTTAGGAAACTGACAAGAATGGTAGCTCCTCTTCAGTCCAATACAATGTACTTGCTGGGACCAGATGTGAGTGCTATTTGCACTGTGTATGGCAATGGGAGCGCAATAGTGACTCTTCTTACCAGAAAACAACTCTTGCTCATACGACCAGAAACTGCATGTCCTCAAATACACTTAGGACAGGGAAACAAATGCTAGCTCACCTTACAAGAAACACACTCTGCTATTGAGAAAAGAGCACTCTTCTTGTCTACTGTGTTTCCTATAGGGCCAGAACAGTGAGCTTGCTCAGAACAAAAGAACTGTGCTTCCTACACACAGGGGCTATATCTAGTTCAACTCTGCTTAGGAAACTGACAAGAAGAGTAGCTCCTCTTCAGTCCAATACACTGTACTTGCTGGGAACAGACAGGAGTGCTATTTGCTCTGTGTATGGCAATGGGAGAGCAATAGTGACTTTCCTTACCACAAAACAACTCTTGCTCGTAGGACCAGAAACTGCATGGGATTCAACTTCTTTTCTGACTGGGAAACAAACACTAGCTTGCATTACAAGAAACACACTCTGCTTTTGAGAAAAGAGCACTCTTCTACTCTACTGTGTTTCCTAAGGGGTCCGAACAGTGAGCTGGCTCATAACAAAAGAACTGTGCTTCCTACACACACGGGCCATATCTAGTTCAACTCTGCTTAGGAAACTGACAAGAACAGTAGATCCTCTTCAGTCTAATACACTGTACATGCTGGGAACAGACGCCAGTGCTATTTGCCCTGTGTATGACAATGGGAGCGCAAGAGTGACTATTTTTACCAGAAAACAACTCTTGCTCTTAGGACCACACTGCATGGGAATCAACTCCATTTGGGACTGGGAAACGAAAGCTAGTTCGCCTTAGAAGAAACACAATATGCTTTTGAGAAAAGAGCACTCTTCTACTCTAATGTGTTTCCTATGTGGTCCGAACCAGTGAGCTTGCTCAGAACAAAAGAACTGTGCTTCCTACACTCATGGGCCATATCTAGTTCAACTCTGCTTAGGAAACTGACAAGAATGGTAGCTCCTCTTCAGTCCAATACAGTGTACTTGCTTGGACCAGACGTGAGTGCTATTTGCACTGTGTATGGCAATGGGAGCGCAATAGTGACTCTTCTTACCAGAAAACAACTCTTGCTCATACGACCAGACACTGCAAGTCCTCAAATACATTTAGGACATGGAAACAAATGCTAGCTCACCTTACAGGAAACACACTCTGCTTTTGAGAAAAGAGCACTCCTCTACTCTACTGTGTTTCCTATAGGTCCAGAAAGTGAGCTTGCTCAGAACAAAAGAACTGTGCTTCCTACACACAGGGGCCATATCTAGTGCAACTCTGCTTAGGAAACTGACAAGAAGAGTAGCTCCTCTTCAGTCCAATACACTGTACTTGATGGGAACAGACACGAGTGCTATTTGCTCTGTGTATGGCAATGGGAGCACAATAGTGACTTTCCTTACCACAAAACAACTCTTGTTCTTAGGACCAGAAACTGCATGGGATCAACTCCATTTCTGACTGGGAAACAAACACTAGCTTGCATTACAAGAAACACACTCTGCTTTTGAGAAAAGAGCACTCTTCTACTCTACTGTGTTTCCTATGGGGTCCGAACAGTGAGCTGGCTCAGAACAAAAGAACTGTGCTTCCTACACACATGGGCCATATCTAGTTGAACTCTGCTTAGGAAACTGACAAGAACAGTAGCTCCTCTTCGTTCCAATACACTGTACTTGCTGCTAACAGACACGAGTGCTATTTTCACTGTGTATGGCAATGGGAGCACAATAGTGACTCTTCTTACCAGAAAACAACTCTTGCACGTAGGAATATAAACTGCATGTGATTTGACTCCATTTAGGACTGGGAAACAAATGCTAGCTTGCCTTACAAGAATCACACTCTGTTTTTGAGAAACGAGCACTCTTCTACTCTACTGTGTTTCCTATAGGGCCAGAACAGTGAGCTTGCTCAGAACAAAAGAACTGTGCTTCCTACACACTCGGGCCATATCTAGTTCAACTCTGCTTTGGAAACTGACAAGAACAGTAGCTCCTCTTCAGTCCAATACACTGTACTTGCTTTGAACAGACATGAATGCTGTTTGTATTGTGTATGGCAATGGGAGCGCAATAGTGACTCTTCTTACCAGAAAACAACTCTTGCTCGTAGAACCAGAAACTGCATGTGATTCAACTCCATTTAGGACTGGGAAACAAACGCTAGGTAGCCTTACAAGAAACACACTCTGCTTTTGAGAAAAGAGCACTCTTAAACTCTACTGTGCTTCCTATAAGGCCAGAACAGGGAGCTTGCTCAGAACAAAAGAACTGTGCTTCCTACACACACGGGCCATATCTAGTTCAATTCTGCTTAGGAAACTGACAAGAACAGTAGCTCCTCTTCAGTCCAATACAGTGTACTTGCTGTGAACAGATGCGAGTGCTACTTGCAATGTGTATGGCAATGCGAGCACAATAGTGACTTTCCTTACCAGAAAACAACTCTTTCTCATAAGACTAAAAACTGCATGTGAATGAACTCCATTTAGGACTGGGAAACAAACGCTAGTTCGCCTTACAAGAAACACAATCTGCTTTTGAGAAAAGAGCACTCTTCTACTCTAATGTGTTTCCTACGGGGTCCGAACAGTGAGCTTGCTCAGACAAAAGAACTGTGCTTCCTACACACACGGGCCATATCTAGTTCAACTCTGCTTAGGAAACTGACAAGAATAGTGGCTCCTCTTCAGTCCAATACACTGTACTTCCTGGGAACAGACGTGAGTGCTATTTGCACTGTGTATGTCAATGGGTGCGCAATAGTGACTCATCTTACCAGAAAACAACTCTTGCTCGTAAGACCAGAAACTGCATAGGATTCAACTCCATTTAGGACTGGGAAACAAACGCTAGCTCACCTTACAAGAAACATACTCTGCTTTTGAGAAAAGAGCACTCTTCTACTCTACTGTGTTTCCTATAGGCCCAGAACAGTGAGCTTGCTCAGAACAAAAGAACTGTGCTTCCTACATACAGGGGCCATATCTAGTTCAACTGTCCTTAGGAAACTGACAAGAGCAGTAGCTCCTCTTCAGTCCAATACACTGCACTTGCTGGGAACAGACGCGAGTGCTATTTGCACTATGTATGGCAATGTGAGCGCAATAGATTTTTTCCTTACCAGAAAACAACTCTTGCTCGTAGGACCAAAAACTGCATGTGACTCAACTTCATTTAGGACTGGGAAACAAACGCTAGCTCACCTTACAAGAAACACACTCTGCTTTTGAGAAAAGAGCACTCTTCTTCTCTACTGTGTCTCCTATAGGGCCAGTACAGTGAGCTTGCTCAGAACAAAAGAACTGTGCTTCCTACACACACGCGCCATATCTAGTTCAACTCTGCTTAGGAAATTGACAAGAACAGTATCTCCTGTTCAGTCCAATACACTGTACTTGCTGGGAACAGATGCGAGTGCTATTTGCACTGTGTATGGCAATGGGAGCACAATAGTGACTCTTCTTACCAGAAAACAACTGTTGCTTGTAGGACCAGAAACTGCATGGGGTTCAACTCCATTTCTGACTGGGAAACAAATACTAGCTTGCCTTACAAGAAACACACTGTGTTTTTGAGAAAAGAGCACTCTTCTACTCTACTGTGTTTCCTATAGGGCCAGAACAGTGAGCTTGCTCAGCACAAAAGAACTGTGCTTCCTACACACACGGGCCATATCTAGTTCAACTCTGCTTAGGAAACTGACAAGAACAGTAGATCCTCTTCAGTCCAATACACTGTACGTGCTGGGAACAGACGCCAGTGCTATTTGCCCTGTGTATGACAATGGGAGCGCAAGTGTGACTCTTCTTACCAGAAAACAACTCTTGCTCGTAGGACCAGACTGCATGGGATTCAACTCCATTTGGGACTGGGAAACGAACGCTAGTTCGCCTTAGAAGAAACACATTATGCTTTTGAGAAAAGAGCACTCTTCTACTCTAATGTGTTTCCTATGTGGTCCGAACAGTGAGTTTGCTCAGAACAAAAGAACTGTGCTTCCTACACACATGGGCCATATCTAGTTCAACTCTGCTTAGGAAACTGACAAGAACAGTAGCTCCTTTTCATTCCAATACACTGTACTTGCTGCGAACAGATGTGAGTGGTATTTTCAATGTGTATGGCAATGGGAGCACAATAGTGACTCTTCTTACCAGAAAACAACTCTTGCTCGTAGGAATATAAACTGCATGTGATTCAACTCCATTTAGGACTGGGAAACAAATACTAGCTTGCCTTACAAGAAACACTCTCTGCTTTTGAGAAAAGGGCACTCTTCTACTGTACTTTGTTTCATATGGGGTCCGAACAGTGAGTTTGCTCAGAACAAAAGAACTGTGCTTCCTACACACGGACCAAATCTAGTTAAACTCTCCTTAGGAAACTGACAAGAGCAGGAGCTCCTCTTCATTCCAATACACTGTACTTGCTGGGAACAGACGCGAGTGCTATTTGCACTATGTATGGCAATGTGAGCGCAATAGTGTCTTTCCTTACCAGAAAACAACTCTTGCTCGTAGGACCAACAACTGCATGTGACTCAACTTCATTTAGGACTGGGAAACAAATGCTAGCTCACCTTACAGGAAACACACTCTGCTTTTGAGGAAAGAGCACTCTTCTTCTCTACTGTGTTTCCTTTAGGGCCAGTACAGTGAGCTTGCTCAGAACAAAAGAACTGTGCTTCCTACACACATGGGCCATATCTGGTTCAACTCTACTTAGGAAACTGACAAGAACAGTAGCTCCTCTTCAGTCCAATACACTGTACTTGCTGCAAACAGATGCCAGTGCTATTTGCACTGTGTAAGATGGGAGCATAATAGTGACTCTTCTTACCAGAAAACAACTCTTGCTTGTAGGACCAGAAACTGCATGTGATTCAACCCCGTTTAGGACTGGGAAACAAAAGCTTGTTCGCCTTGAAAGAAACACAATCTGCTTTTGAGAAAAGAGCACTCTTCTACTCTAATGTGTTTCCTATGGGGTCCAAACAGTGAGCTTGCTCAGAACAAAAGAACTGTGCTTCCTACACTCATGGGCCATATCTAGTTCAAGTCTGCTTAGGAAACTGACAAGAATGGTAGCTCCTCTTCAATCCAATACAATGTACTTGCTGGGACCAGATGTGAGTGCTATTTGCACTGTGTATGGCAATGGGAGCGCAATAGTGACTCTTCTTACCAGAAAACAACTCTTGCTCATACGACCAGAAACTGCATGTCCTCAAATACACTTAGGACAGGGAAACAAATGCTAGCTCACCTTACAAGAAACACACTCTGCTATTGAGAAAAGAGCACTCTTCTTGTCTACTGTGTTTCCTATAGGGCCAGAACAGTGAGCTTGCTCAGAACAAAAGAACTGTGCTTCCTACACACAGGGGCTATATCTAGTTCAACTCTGCTTAGGAAACTGACAAGAAGAGTAGCTCCTCTTCAGTCCAATACACTGTACTTGCTGGGAACAGACAGGAGTGCTATTTGCTCTGTGTATGGCAATGGGAGAGCAATAGTGACTTTCCTTACCACAAAACAACTCTTGCTCGTAGGACCAGAAACTGCATGGGATTCAACTTCTTTTCTGACTGGGAAACAAACACTAGCTTGCATTACAAGAAACACACTCTGCTTTTGAGAAAAGAGCACTCTTCTACTCTACTGTGTTTCCTAAGGGGTCCGAACAGTGAGCTGGCTCATAACAAAAGAACTGTGCTTCCTACACACACGGGCCATATCTAGTTCAACTCTGCTTAGGAAACTGACAAGAACAGTAGATCCTCTTCAGTCTAATACACTGTACATGCTGGGAACAGACGCCAGTGCTATTTGCCCTGTGTATGACAATGGGAGCGCAAGAGTGACTATTTTTACCAGAAAACAACTCTTGCTCTTAGGACCACACTGCATGGGAATCAACTCCATTTGGGACTGGGAAACGAAAGCTAGTTCGCCTTAGAAGAAACACAATATGCTTTTGAGAAAAGAGCACTCTTCTACTCTAATGTGTTTCCTATGTGGTCCGAACAGTGAGCTTGCTCAGAACAAAAGAACTGTGCTTCCTACACACATGGGCCAAATCTAGTTCAACTCTGCTTAGGACACTGACAAGAACAGTAGCTCCTCTTCATTCCAATACACTGTACTTGCTGCGAACAGACGCGAGTGCTATTTGCTCTGTGTATGGCAATGGGAGCACAATAGTGACTTTTCTTACCACAAAACAACTCTTGCTCGTAGGAGCAGAACCTGCATGGGATTCAAATCCATTTCTGACTGGGAAACAAACACTAGCTTGCATTTCAAGAAACACACTCTGCTTTTGAGAAAAGAGCACTCTTCTACTCTACTGTGTTTCCTATGGGGTCTGAAAAGTGAGCTGGCTCAGCACAAAAGAACTGTGCTTCCTACACACACGGGCCATATCTAGTTCAACTCTGCTTAGGAAACTGACAAGAACAGTAGATCCTCTTCAGTCCAATACACTGTACGTGCTGGGAACAGATGTGAGTGCTATTTTCAATGTGTATGGCAATGGGAGCACAATAGTGACTCTTCTTACCAGAAAACAACTCTTGCTCGTAGGAATATAAACTGCATGTGATTCAACTCCATTTAGGACTGGGAAACAAATACTAGCTTGCCTTACAAGAAACACACTGTGTTTTTGAGAAAAGAGCACTCTTCTACTCTTCTGTGTTTCCTATAGGGCCAGAACAGTGAGCTTGCTCAGAACAAAAGAACTGTGCTTCCTACACACTCGGGCCATATCTAGTTCAACTCTGCTTAGGAAACTGACAAGAACAGTAGCTCCTCTTCAGTCCAATACACTGTACTTGCTGTGAACATACGTGAATGCTGTTTGCACTGTGTATGGCAATGGGAGCGCAATAGTGACTCTTCTTACCAGAAAACAACTCTTGCTCATAGGACCACAAACTGCATGTGATTCAACTCCATTTAGGACTGGGAAACAAACGGTAGCTCGCCTTACAAGAAAAACTCTCTACTTTTGAGAAAAGGGCACTCTTCTACTATACTTTGTTTCTTATGGGGTCCGAACAGTGAGTTTGCTCAGAACAAAAGAACTGTGCTTCCTACACACGGACCAAATCTAGTTAAGCTCTCCTTAGGAAACTGACAAGAGCAGTAGCTCCTCTTCAGTCCAATAAACTGCACTTGCTGGGAACAGACGCGAGTGCTATTTGCACTATGTATGGCAATGGGTGCGCAATAGTGACTTTCCTTACCAAAAAACAACTCTTGCTCGTATGACCAAAAACTGCATGTGACTCAACTTCATTTAGGACTGGGAAACAAATGCTAGCTCACCTTACAAGAAACACACTCTGCTTTTTTAGAAAAGAGCACTCTTAAACTCTAATGTGTTTCCTATAAGGCCAGAACAGGGAGCTTGCTCAGAACAAAAGAACTGTGCTTCCTCCACACACGGGCCATATCTAGTTCAATTCTGCTTAGGAAACTGACAAGAACAGTAGCTCCTCTTCAGTCCAATACAGTGTACTTGCTGGGAAGAGATGCGAGTGCTACTTGCAATGTGTATGGCAATGCGAGCACAGTAGTGACTTTCCTTACCAGAAAACAACTCTTTCTCATAAGACCAAAAACTGCATGAGAATGAACTCCATTGAGGACTGGGAAACAAATGCTAGTTCGCCTTACAAGAAACACAATCTGCTCTTGAGAAAAGAGCACTCTTCTACTCTAATGTGTTTCCATATGGTCTGAACAGTGAGCTTGCTCAGAACAAATGAAATGTGCTTCCTACACACATGGGCCATATCTGGTTCAACTCTACTTAGGAAACTGACAAGAACAGTAGCTCCTCTTCAGTCCAATACACTGTACTTGCTGCAAACAGATACGAGTGCTATTTGTACTGTGTATGATGGGAGAGTAATAGTGACTCTTCTTACCAGAAAATAACTCTTGCTCGTAGGACCAGAAAGTGCATGTGATTCAACCCCGTTTAGGACTGGGAAACAAAAGCTTGTTCGCCTTGAAAGAAACACAATCTGCTTTTGAGAAAAGAGCACTCTTCTACTCTAATGTGTTTCCTATGGGGTCCAAACCGTGAGCTTGCTCAGAACAAATGAAATGTGCTTCCTACACACATGGGCCATATCTGGTTCAACTCTACTTAGGAAACTGACAAGAACAGTAGCTCCTCTTCAGTCCAATACACTGTACTTGCTGCAAACAGATACGAGTGCTATTTGTACTGTGTATGATGGGAGCGTAATAGTGACTCTTCTTACCAGAAAACAACTCTTGCTCGTAGGACCAGAAAGTGCATGTGATTCAACCCCGTTTAGGACTGGGAAACAAAAGCTTGTTCGCCTTGAAAGAAACACAATCTGCTTTTGAGAAAAGAGCACTCTTCTACTCTAATGGGTTTCCTATGGGGTCCAAACAGTGAGCTTGCTCAGAACAAAAGAACTGTGCTTCCTACACACATGGGCCATATCTAGTTCAACTCTGCTTAGGAAATTGACAAGAACGGTAGCTCCTCTGCAGTCCAATACACTGTACTTGCTGGGACCAGACGTGAGTGCTATTTGCACTGTGTATGGCAATGGGAGCGCAATAGTGACTCTTCTTACCAGAAAACAACTCTTGCTCATACGACCAGAAACTGCATGTCCTCAAATACATTTAGGACAGAGAAACAAATGCTATCTCACCTTACAAGAAACACACTCTGCTTTTGAGAAAAGAGCACTCTTCTACTCTACTGTGTTTCTTATAGGGCCAGAACAGTGAGCTTGCTCAGAACAAAAGAACTGTGCTTCCTACACACAGGGGCCATATCTAGTGCAACTCTGCTTAGGAAACTGACAAGAACAGTAGCTCCTCTTCAGTCCAATACACTGTATTTGCTGGGAACAGACACGAGTGCTATTTGCTCTGTGTATGGCAATGGGAGCGAAATAGTGACTTTCCTTTCCACAAAACAACTCTTGCTCTTAGGACCAGAAACTGCATGGGGTTCAACTCCATTTCTGACTGGGAAACAAACACTAGCTCGCCTTACAAGAAACACACTCTGCTTTTGAGAAAAGAGCACTCTTCTACTCTACTGTGTTTCCATATGGTCTGAACAGTGAGCTTGCTCAGAATAAAAGAACTGTGCTTCCTACACACACGGGCCATATGTAGTTCAACTCTGCTTAGGAAACTGACAAGAACAGTAGCTCCTCTTCAGTCCAATACACTGTACTTGCTGCGAACAGACATGAGTGCTATTTGAACTGTGTATGGCAATGGGAGCGCAATAGTGACTCTTCTTACCAGAAAACAACTCTTGCTCATATGACCAGAAACTGCATGTCCTCAAATACATTTAGGACTGGGAAACAAACGCTAGCTCACCTTACAAGAAACACACTCTGCTTTTTAGAAAAGAGCACTCTTTTACTCTATTGTGTTTCCTATATGCTCAGAACAGTGAGCTTGCTCAGAACAAAAGAACTGTGCTTCCTACATACACGGGCCATATCTAGTTCAATTCTGCTTAGGAAATTGACAAGAAGAGTAGCTCCTCTTCAGTCCAATACACTGTACATGCTGGGAACAGACGCCAGTGCTATTTGCTCTGTGTATGACAATGGGAGCGCAATAGTGACTCTTCTTACCAGAAAACAACTCTTGCTCATAGGACCAGAAACTGCATGTGATTCAACTCCATTTAGGACTGGGAAACAAACGGTAGCTCGCCTTACAAGAAACACTCTCTGCTTTTGAGAAAAGGGCACTCTTCTACTGTACTTTGTTTCATATGGGGTCCGAACAGTGAGTTTGCTCAGAACAAAAGAACTGTGCTTCCTACACACGGACCAAATCTAGTTAAACTCTCCTTAGGAAACTGACAAGAGCAGGAGCTCCTCTTCATTCCAATACACTGTACTTGCTGGGAACAGACGCGAGTGCTATTTGCACTACGTATGGCAATGTGAGCGCAATAGTGTCTTTCCTTACCAGAAAACAACTCTTGCTCGTGGGACCAACAACTGCATGTGACTCAACTTCATTTAGGACTGGGAAACAAATGCTAGCTCACCTTACAGGAAACACACTCTGCTTTTGAGGAAAGAGCACTCTTCTTCTCTACTGTGTTTCCTTTAGGGCCAGTACAGTGAGCTTGCTCAGAACAAAAGAACTGTGCTTCCTACACACATGGGCCATATCTGGTTCAACTCTACTTAGGAAACTGACAAGAACAGTAGCTCCTCTTCAGTCCAATACACTGTACTTGCTGCAAACAGATGCCAGTGCTATTTGCACTGTGTATGATGGGAGCATAATAGTGACTCTTCTTACCAGAAAACAACTCTTGCTTGTAGGACCAGAAACTGCATGTGATTCAACCCCGTTTAGGACTGGGAAACAAAAGCTTGTTCGCCTTGAAAGAAACACAATCTGCTTTGAGAAAAGAGCACTCTTCTACTCTAATGTGTTTCCTATGGGGTCCAAACAGTGAGCTTGCTCAGAACAAACGAACTGTGCTTCCTACACTCATGGGCCATATCTAGTTCAAGTCTGCTTAGGAAACTGACAAGAATGGTAGCTCCTCTTCAGTCCAATACAATGTACTTGCTGGGACCAGATGTGAGTGCTATTTGCACTGTGTATGGCAATGGGAGCGCAATAGTGACTCTTCTTACCAGAAAACAACTCTTGCTCATACGACCAGAAACTGCATGTCCTCAAATACATTTAGGACAGAGAAACAAATGCTAGCTCACCTTACAAGAAACACACTCTGCTTTTGAGAAAAGAGCACTCTTCTACTCTACTGTGTTTCCTATAGGGCGAGAACGGTGAGCTTGCTCAGAACAAAAGAACTGTGCTTCCTACACACAGGGGCCATATCTAGTGCAACTCTGCTTAGGAAACTGACAAGAAGAGTACCTCCTCTTCAGTCCAATACACTGTACTTGCTGGGAACAGACACGAGTGCTATTTGCTCTGTGTATGGCAATGGGAGCGCAAGAGTGACTCTTCTTACCAGAAAACAACTCTTGCTTGTAGGACCAGACTGCATGGGATTCAACTCCATTTGGTACTGGGAAACGAACGCTAGTTCGCCTTAGAAGAAACACAATATGCTTTTGAGAAAAGAGCACTCTTCTACTCTAATGTGTTTCCTATGTGGTCCGAACAGTGAGCTTGCTCAGAACAAAAGAACTGTACTTCCTACACACATGGCCCATATCTAGTTCAACTCTGCTTAGGAAACTGACAAGAACAGTAGCTCCTCTTCATTCCAATACACTGTACTTGCTGCGAACAGACGCGAGTGCTATTTTCACTGTGTATGGCAATGGGAGCACAATAGTGACTCTTCTTACCAGAAAACAACTCTTGCTCGTAGGAATATAAACTGCATGTGATTCAACTCCATTTAGGACTGGGAAACAAATGCTAGCTCGCCTTACAAGAAACACACTCTGTTTTTGAGAAAAGAGCACTCTTCTACTCTACTGTGTTTCCTATAGGGCCAGAACTGTGTGCTTGCTCAGAACAAAAGAACTGTGCTTCCTACACACACGGGCCATATGTAGTTCAACTCTGCTTAGGAAACTGACAAGAACAGTAGCTCCTCTTGAGTCCAATACACTGTACTTGCTGCGAACAGACGTGAGTGCTATTTGAACTGTGTATGGCAATGGGAGCGCAATAGTGACTCTTCTTACCAGAAAACAACTCTTGCTCATATGACCAGAAACTGCATGTCCTCAAATACATTTAGGACTGGGAAACAAACACTAGCTCGCCTTACAAGAAACACACTCTGCTTTTGAGAAAAGAGCACTCTTTTACTCTATTGTGTTTCCTATACGCTCAGAACAGTGAGCTTGCTCAGAACAAAAGAAATGTGCTTCCTACATACACGGGCCATATCGAGTTCAATTCTGCTTAGGAAACTGACAAGAACAGTAGATCCTCTTCAGTCCAATACACTGTACATGCTGGGAACAGACGCCAGTGCTATTTGCACTGGGTATGACTTGGGAGCGCAATAGTGACTCTTCTTACCAGAAAACAACTCTTGCTCATAGGACCAGAAACTGCATGTGATTCAACTCCCTTTAGGACTGGAAAACAAACGGTAGTTCGCCTTACAAGAAACACTCTCTGCTTTTGAGAAAAGGGCACTCTTCTACTGTACTTTGTTTCATATGGGGTCCGAACAGTGAGTTTGCTCAGAACAAAAGAACTGTGCTTCCTACACACGGACCAAATCTAGGTAAACTCTCCTTAGGAAACTGACAAGAGCAGGAGCTTCTCTTCAGTCCAATACACTGTACTTGCTGGGAACAGACGCGAGTGCTATTTGCACTATGTATGGCAATGTGCGCGCAATAGTGACTTTCCTTACCAGAAAACAACTCTTGCTCGTAGGAACAACAACTGCATGTGACTCAACTTCATTTAGGACTGGGAAACAAACGCTAGCTCACCTTACAGGAAACACACTCTGCTTTTGAGGAAAGAGCACTCTTCTTCTCTACTGTGTTTCCTATAGGGCCAGTACAGTGAGCTTGCTTAGAACAAAAGAACTGTGCTTCCTACACACATGGGCCATATCTGGTTCAACTCTACTTAGGAAACTGACAAGAACAGTAGCTCCTCTTCAGTCCAATACACTGTACTTGCTGCAAACAGATCCGAGTGCTATTTGCACTGTGTATGATGGGAGCATAATAGTGACTCTTCTTACCAGAAAACAACACTTGCTCGTAGGACCAGAAACTGCATGTGATTCAACCCCGTTTAGGACTGGGAAACAAAAGCTTGTTCGCCTTGAAAGAAACACAATCTGCTTTTGAGAAAAGAGCACTCTTCTACTCTAATGTGTTTCCTATGGGGTCCAAACAGAGAGCTTGCTCAGAACAAAAGAACTGTGCTTCCTACACTCATGGGCCATATCTAGTTCAACTCTGCTTAGGAAACTGACAAGAACGGTAGCTCCTCTTCAGTCCAATACACTGTACTTGCTGGGACCAGACGTGAGTGCTATTTGCACTGTGTATGGCAATGGGAGCGCAATAGTGACTCTTCTTACCAGAAAACAACTCTTGCTCATACGACCAGAAACTGCATGTCCTCAAATACATTTAGGACAGAGAAACAAATGCTAGCTCACCTTACAAGAAACACACTCTGCTTTTGAGAAAAGAGCACTCTTCTACTCTACTGTGTTTCCTATAGGGCCAGAACAGTGAGCTTGCTCAGAACAAAAGAACTGTGCTTCCTACACACAGGGGCCATATCTAGTGCAACTCTGCTTAGGAAACTGACAAGAAGAGTAGCTCCTCTTCAGTCCAATACACTGTACTTGCTGGGAACATACACGAGTGCTATTTGCTCTGTGTATGGCAATGGGAGCGCAAGAGTGACTCTTCTTACCAGAAAACAACTCTTGCTCATAGGACCAGACTGCATGGGATTCAACTCCATTTGGGACTGGGAAATGAACGCTAGTTCGCCTTAGAAGAAACACAATATGCTTTTGAGAAGAGAGCACTCTTCTACGCTAATGTGTTTCCTATGTGGTCCGAACAGTGAGCTTGCTCAGAACAAAAGAACTGTACTTCCTACACACATGGCCCATATCTAGTTCAACTCTGCTTAGGAAACTGACAAGAACAGTAGCTCCTCTTCATTCCAATACACTGTACTTGCTGCGAACAGACGCGAGTGCTATTTTCACTGTGTATGGCAATGGGAGCACAATAGTGACTCTTCTTACCAGAAAAAAACTCTTGCTCGTAGGAATATAAACTGCATGTGATTCAACTCCATTTAGGACTGGGAAACAAATGCTAGCTCGCCTTACAAGAAACACACTCTGTTTTTGAGAAAACAGCACTCTTCTACTCTACTGTGTTTCATATAGGGCCAGAAGAGTGAGCTTGCTCAGAACAAAAGAACTGTGCTTCCTACACACTCGGTCCATATCTAGTTCAACTGTGCTTAGGAAATTGACAAGAACAGTAGCTCCTCTTCATTCCAATACACTGTACTTGCTGTGAACAGACGTGAATGCTGTTTGCACTGTGTATGGCAATGGGAGCGCAATAGTGACTCTTCTTACCAGAAAACAACTCTTGCTCGTAGGACCAGAAACTGCATGTGATTCAACTCCATTTAGGCCTGGGAAACAAACGCTAGCTCGCCTTACAAGAAACACACTCTGCTTTTGAGAAAAGAGCACTCTTAAACTCTACTGTGTTTCCTATAAGGCCAGAACAGGGAGCTTGCTCAGAACAAAAGAACTGTGCTTTCTACACACATGGGCCATATATAGTTCAATTCTGCTTAGGAAACTGACAAGAACAGTAGCTCCTCTTCAGTCCAATACATTGTACTTGCTGGGAACAGATGCGAGTGCTACTTGCAATGTGTATGGCAAAGGGAGCACAATAGTGACTTTCCTTACCAGAAAACAACTCTTTCTCATAAGACCAAAAACTGCATGGGAATCAACTCCATTTAGGACTGGGAAACAAATGCTAGTTCGCCTTACAAGAAACACAATCTGCTTTTGAGAAAAGAGCACTATTCTACACTAATGTGTTTCCTATGGGGTCCGAACATTGAGCTTGCTCAGAACAAAAGAACTGTGTTTCCTACACACATGGGCCATATCTAGTTCAACTGTGCTTAGGAAACTGACAAGAACAGTACCTGCTCTTCAGTCCAATACACTGTACTTGCCGCGAACAGACGCGAGTGCTATTTGCACTGTGTATGGCAATGGGAGCGCAATAGTGACTCTTCTTACCAGAAAACAACTCTTGCTCGTAGGAATACAAACTTCATGGGCTTCATTTCCATTTAGGACTGGAAAACAAATGCTAGCTCGCCTTACAAAAAACACACTCTGCTTTTGAGAAAAGAGCACTCTTCTACTCTACTGTGTTTCCTATAGGGCCAGAAGAGTGAGCTTGCTCAGAACAAAAGAACTGTGCTTCCTACACACACGTGCCATATCTACTTCAACTCTGCTTAGGAAACTGACAAGAACAGTAGCTCCTCTTCAGTCCAATAAACTGTACTTGCTGGGAACAGTATTAAGTGCTATTTTCACTGTGTATGGCAATAGGAGTGAAATAGTGACTCTTCTTACCAGAAAACAACTCTTGCTCATACGTCCAGAAACTGCATGTGACTAAAATCCATTTAGGACTGGGAAACAATCACTAGCTCACCTTACAAGAAACACACTCTGCTTTTGAGAAAAGAGCACTCTTCTACTCTACGGTGTTAACTATAGGGCCAGAACAGTGAGCTTGCTCAGAACAAAAGAACTGTGCTTCCTACAGACACGGGCCATATCTAGTTCCATTCTGCTTAGGAAACTGACAAGAACAGTAGATCCTCTTTAGTCCAATACACTGTATTTGCGGGGAACAGACGCGAGTGCTATTTGCACTGTGTATGGCAATGGGAGCGCAATAGTGACTCTTCTTACCAGAAAACAACTCTTGCTCGTAGGAATAGAAACTGCATGTGATTCAACTCCATTTAGGCCTGGGAAACAAACGCTGGCTCGCCTTACTAGAAACACACTCTGCTTTTGAGAAAAGGGCACTCTTCTACTGTACTTTGTTTCCTATGGGGTCCGAACAGTGAGTTTGCTCAGAATAAAAGAACTGTGCTTCCTACACATGGACCAAATCTAGTTAAACTCTCCTTAGGAAACTGACAAGAGCAGTAGCTCCTCCTCAGTCCAATACACTGTACTTGCTGGGAACAGACGCGAGTGCTATTTGCACTATGTATGGCAATGGGAGCGTAATAGTGACTTTCCTTACCAGAAAACAACTCTTGCTCGTAGGACCAAAAACTGCATGTGACTCAACTTCATTTAGGACTGGGAAACAAACGCTAGCTCACCTTACAAGAAACACACTCTGCTTTTGAGGAAAGAGCACTCTTCTTCTCTACTGTGTTTCCTATAGGGCCAGTACAGTGAGCTTGCTCAGAACAAAAGAACTGTGCTTCCTACACACATGGGCCATATCTGGTTCAACTCTTCTTAGGAAACTGACAAGAACAGTAGCTCCTCTTCAGTCCAATACACTGTACTTGCTGCAAACAGATGCGAGTGCTATTTGCACTGTGTATGATGGGAGCATAATAGTGACTCTTCTTACCAGAAAACAACTCTTGCTCATAGGACCAGAAACTGCATGTGATTCAACCCCGTTTAGGACTGGGAAACAAAAGCTTGTTCGCCTTAAAAGAAACACAATCTGCTTTTGAGAAAAGAGCACTCTTCTACTCTAATGTGTTTCCTATGGGTTCCAAACACTGAGCTTGCTCAGAACAAAAGAACTGTGCTTCCTACACTCATGGGCCATATCTAGTTCAACTCTGCTTAGGAAACTGACAAGAACGGTAGCTCCTCTTCAGTCCAATACAATGTACTTGCTGGGACCAGACGTGAGTGCTATTTGCACTGTGTATGGCAATGGGAGCGCAATAGTGACTCTTCTTACCAGACAACAACTCTTGCTCATACGACCAGACACTGCAAGTCCTCAAATACATTTAGGACACGGAAACAAATGCTAGCTCACCTTACAAGAAACACACTCTGCTTTTGAGAAAAGAGCACTCCTCTACTCTACTGTGTTTCCTATAAGTCCAGAACAGTGAGCTTGCTCAGAACAAAAGAACTGTGCTTCCTACACACAGGGGGAATATCTAGTGCAACTCTGCTTAGGAAACTGACAAGAAGAGTAGCTCCTCTTCAGTCCAATACACTGTACTTGCTGGGAACAGACACGAGTGCTTTTTGCTCTGTGTATGGCAATGGGAGCACAATAGTGACTTTCCTTACCACAAAACAACTCTTGTTCGTAGGACCAGAAACTGCATGGGATCAACTCCATTTCTGACTGGGAAACAAACACTAGCTTGCATTACAAGAAACACACTCTGCTTTTGAGAAAAGAGCACTCTTCTACTCTACTGTGTTTCCTATGGGGTCCGAACAGTGAGCTGGCTCAGAACAAAAGAACTGTGCTTCCTACACACATGGGCCATATCTAGTTCAACTCTGCTTAGGAAACTGACAAGAACAGTAGCTCCTCTTCATTCCAATACACTGTACTTGCTGCTAACAGACACGAGTGCTATTTTCACTGTGTATGGCAATGGGAGCACAATAGTGACTCTTCTTACCAGAAAACAACTCTTGCTCGTAGGAATATAAACTGCATGTGATTTGACTCCATTTAGGCCTGGGAAACAAACGCTAGCACGCCTTACAAGAAACACACTCTGCTGTTGAGAAAAGAGCACTCTTAAACTCTACTGTGTTTCCTATAAGGCCAGAACAGGGAGCTTGCTCAGAACAAAAGAACTGTGCTTCCTACACACACGGGCCATATCTAGTTCAATTCTGCTTATGAAACTGACAAGAACAGTAGCTCCTCTTCAGTCCAATACAGTGTACTTGCTGGGAACAGATGCGAGTGCTACTTGCAATGTGTATGGCAATGCGAGCACAATAGTGACTTTCCTTACCAGAAAACAACTCTTTCTCATAAGACCAAAAACTGCATGGGAATCAACTCCATTTAGGACTGGGAAACAAATGCTAGTTCGCCTTACAAGAAACACAATCTGCTGTTGAGAAAAGAGCACTCTTCTACTCTAATGTGTTTCCTATGGGGTCCGAAAAGTGAGCTTGCTCAGAACAAAAGAACTGTGCTTCCTACACACATGGGCCATATCTAGTTCAACTGTGCTTAGGAAACTGACAAGAACATTACCTGCTCTTCAGTCCAATACACCGTACTTGCTGCGAACAGACGCGAGGGCTATTTGCACTGTGTATGGCAATGGGAGCGAAATAGTGACTCTTCTTAACAGAAAAAAACTCTTGCTCGTAGGACCAGAAACTGCATGGGATTCAACTCCATTTCTGACTGGGAAACAAACGCTAGCTCGCCTTACAAGAAACACACTCTGCTTTTGAGAGAAGAGCCCTCTTCTACTCAACTGTGTTTAATATGGGGTTTGAGCAGAGAGCTGGCTCAGAACAAAAGAACTGTGCTTCCTACACACACGGGCCATATCTAGTTCAACTCTGCTTAGGATACTGACAAGAACCATAGATCCTCTTCAGTTCAATACACTGTACATGCTGGGAACAGACGCCAGTGCCATTTGCCCTGTGTATGACAATGGGAGCACAATAGTGACTCTTCTTACCAGAAAACAACTCTTGCTCGTAGGACCAGAAACTGCATGGGATTCAACTCCATTTAGGATTGGGAAACAAACGCTAGCTCGCCTTACAAGAAACACAATCTGCTTTTGAGAAAAGAGCACTCATCTACTCTACTGTGTTTCCTATAGGCCCAGAACAGTGAGCTTGCTCAGAACAAAAGAACTGTGCTTCCTGCACACACGGGCCATATCTAGTTCAATTCTGCTTAGGAAACTGACAAGAACAGTAGATCCTCTTCAGTCCAATACACTGTACATGCTGGGAAAAGACGCCAGTGCTATTTGCCCTGTGTATGACAATGAGAGCCCAATAGTGACTCTTCTTAGCATAAAACAACTCTTGCTCATTGGAACAGAAACTACATGTGATTCAACTCCACTTCAACTGGGAAACAAACGCTACCTCGCCTTACAAGAAACAAACTCTGCTTTTGAGAAAAGGGCACTCTTCTACTCTACTGTGTTTCCTATGGGGTCCGAACAGTGAGCTTGCTCAGAACAAAAGAACTGTGCTTCCTACACACACGGGCCATATCTAGTTCAACTCTGCTTAGGAAACTGACAAGTGCAGTACCTCCTCTTCAGTCCAATACACTGCACTTGCTGGGAACAGACGCTAGTGCTATATGCACTATGTATGGCAATGGGAGCGCAATAGTGACTTTCCTTACCAGAAAAAACTCTTGCTCGTAGGACCAAAAACTGCATGTGACTCAACTTCATTTAGGACTGGGAAACAAACGCTAGCTCGCCTTACAAGAAACACACTCTGCTTTTGAGAAAAGAGCACTCTTCTTCTCTACTGTGTTTCCTATAGGGCCAGTACAGTGAGCTTGCTCAGAACAAAAGAACTGTGCTTCCTACACACACGGGCCATATCTGGTTCAACTCTGCTTAGGAAACTGACAAGAACAGTAGCTCCTGTTCAGTTTATTACACTGTACTTGCTGGGAACAGACACGAGTGCTATTTGCTCTGTGTATGGCAATGGGATTGCAATAGTGACTCTCCTTACCAGAAAACAACTCTTGTTCGTAGGACCAGAAACTGCATGGGATTCAACTCCGTTTCTGACTAGGAAACAAACACTAGCTCGCCTTACAAAAAACACACTCTGCTTTTGAGAAAAGAGCCCTCTTCTACTCAACTGTGCTTCCTATGGGGTCTGAACAGAGAGCTGGCTCAGAACAAAAGAACTGTGCTTCCTACACACACGGGCCATATCTAGTTCAACTCTGCTTAGGAAACTGACAAGAACAGTAGATCCTCTTCAGTCCAATACACTGTACATGCTGGGAACAGACGCCAGAGCCATTTGCCCTGTGTATGACAATGGGAGCGCAATAGTGACTCTTCTTACCAGAAAACAACTCTTGCTCGTAGGACCAGAAACTGCATGGGATTCAACTCCATTTCGGACAGGGAAACAAACGCTAGCTCGCCTTACAAGAAACACAATCTGCTTTTGAGAAAAGAGCACTCTTCTACTCTACTGTGTTTCCTTTGGCGTCCGAACAGTGAGTTTGCTCAGAACAAAAGAACTGTGCTTCCTACACACACGGGCCATATCTAGTTCAACTCTGCTTAAGAAACTGACAAGAACAGGAGCTCCTCTTCAGTCCAATACAATGTTCTTGCTGCGAACAGACGCCAGTGCTATTTGCACTGTGTATGGCAATGGGAGCCCAATAGTGACTCTTCTTACCAGAAAACAACTCTTGCTTGCAGGAATAGAAACTGCATGTGATTCAACTCCATTTAGGACTGGAAACAAACGCTAGCTCGCCTTACAAGAAACACACTCTACTTTTGAGAAAAGAGCACTCTTCTACTCTACTGTGTTTCCTATAGGGCCACAACAGTGAGCTTGCTTAGAACAAAAGAATATGCTTCCTACATACACGGGCCATATCTAGTTCAACTCTGCTTAGGAAACTGACAGGAGCAGTGGCTCCTCTTCCGGGCCATATCTAGTTCAACTCTCCTTAGGAAACTGACAAGTGCAGTAGCTCCTCTTCAGTCCAATACACTGTAGTTGCTGGGAACAGACGTGAGAGCTATGTGCACTATGTATGGCAATGGGAGCGCAATAGTGACTTTCCTTACCAGAAAACAACCCTTGCTCGTAGGACCAAAAACTGCATGTGATTCAACTCCATTTAGGACTGGGAAACAAACGCTAGCAGGCTTACAAGAAACAAACTCCGCTTTTGAGAAAAGGGCACTCTTCTACTCTACTGTGTTTCCTATGGGTTCCGAACAGTGAGCTTGCTCAGAACAAAAGAACTGTGCTTCCTACACACACGGGCCATATCTAGTTCAACTCTGCTTAGGAAACTGACAAGTGCAGTACCTCCTCTTCAGTCCAATACACTGTACTTGCTGGGAACAGACGCTAGTGCTATATGCACTATGTATGGCAATGGGAGCGCAATAGTGACTTTCCTTACCAGAAAAAACTCTTGCTCGTAGGACCAAAAACTGCATGTGACTCAACTTCATTTAGGACTGGGAAACAAACGCTAGCTCGCCTTACAAGAAACACACTCTGCTTTTGAGAAAAGAGCACTCTTCTTCTCTACTGTGTTTCCTATAGGGCCAGTACAGTGAGCTTGCTCAGAACAAAAGAACTGTGCTTCCTACACACACGGGCCATATCTGGTTCAACTCTGCTTAGGAAACTGACAAGAACAGTAGCTCCTGTTCAGTTTATTACACTGTACTTGCTGGGAACAGACACGAGTGCTATTTGCTCTGTGTATGGCAATGGGATTGCAATAGTGACTCTCCTTACCAGAAAACAACTCTTGTTCGTAGGACCAGAAACTGCATGGGATTCAACTCCGTTTCTGACTAGGAAACAAACACTAGCTCGCCTTACAAAAAACACACTCTGCTTTTGAGAAAAGAGCCCTCTTCTACTCAACTGTGCTTCCTATGGGGTCTGAACAGAGAGCTGGCTCAGAACAAAAGAACTGTGCTTCCTACACACACGGGCCATATCTAGTTCAACTCTGCTTAGGAAACTGACAAGAACAGTAGATCCTCTTCAGTCCAATACACTGTACATGCTGGGAACAGACGCCAGAGCCATTTGCCCTGTGTATGACAATGGGAGCGCAATAGTGACTCTTCTTACCAGAAAACAACTCTTGCTCGTAGGACCAGAAACTGCATGGGATTCAACTCCATTTCGGACAGGGAAACAAACGCTAGCTCGCCTTACAAGAAACACAATCTGCTTTTGAGAAAAGAGCACTCTTCTACTCTACTGTGTTTCCTTTGGCGTCCGAACAGTGAGTTTGCTCAGAACAAAAGAACTGTGCTTCCTACACACACGGGCCATATCTAGTTCAACTCTGCTTAAGAAACTGACAAGAACAGGAGCTCCTCTTCAGTCCAATACAATGTTCTTGCTGCGAACAGACGCCAGTGCTATTTGCACTGTGTATGGCAATGGGAGCCCAATAGTGACTCTTCTTACCAGAAAACAACTCTTGCTTGCAGGAATAGAAACTGCATGTGATTCAACTCCATTTAGGACTGGAAACAAACGCTAGCTCGCCTTACAAGAAACACACTCTACTTTTGAGAAAAGAGCACTCTTCTACTCTACTGTGTTTCCTATAGGGCCACAACAGTGAGCTTGCTTAGAACAAAAGAATATGCTTCCTACATACACGGGCCTTATCTAGTTCAACTCTGCTTAGGAAACTGACAGGAGCAGTGGCTCCTCTTCCGGGCCATATCTAGTTCAACTCTCCTTAGGAAACTGACAAGTGCAGTAGCTCCTCTTCAGTCCAATACACTGTAGTTGCTGGGAACAGACGTGAGAGCTATGTGCACTATGTATGGCAATGGGAGCGCAATAGTGACTTTCCTTACCAGAAAACAACCCTTGCTCATAGGACCAAAAACTGCATGTGACTCAACTTCATTTAGGACTGGGAAACAAACGCTAGCTTACCTTAAAAGAAATACACTCTGCTTTTGAGAAAAGAGCACTCTTCTTCTCTACTGTGTTTCCTATAGGGTCAGTACAGTGAGCTTGCTAAGAACAAAAGAACTGTGCTTCCTACACACACGGGCCATATCTAGTTCAACTCTGCTTAGGAAACTGACAAGTGCAGTACCTCCTCTTCAGTCCAATACACTGCACTTGCTGGGAACAGACGCTAGTGCTATATGCACTATGTATGGCAATGGGAGCGCAATAGTGACTTTCCTTACCAGAAAAAACTCTTGCTCGTAGGACCAAAAACTGCATGTGACTCAACTTCATTTAGGACTGGGAAACAAACGCTAGCTCGCCTTACAAGAAACACACTCTGCTTTTGAGAAAAGAGCACTCTTCTTCTCTACTGTGTTTCCTATAGGGCCAGTACAGTGAGCTTGCTCAGAACAAAAGAACTGTGCTTCCTACACACACGGGCCATATCTGGTTCAACTCTGCTTAGGAAACTGACAAGAACAGTAGCTCCTGTTCAGTTTATTACACTGTACTTGCTGGGAACAGACACGAGTGCTATTTGCTCTGTGTATGGCAATGGGATTGCAATAGTGACTCTCCTTACCAGAAAACAACTCTTGTTCGTAGGACCAGAAACTGCATGGGATTCAACTCCGTTTCTGACTAGGAAACAAACACTAGCTCGCCTTACAAAAAACACACTCTGCTTTTGAGAAAAGAGCCCTCTTCTACTCAACTGTGCTTCCTATGGGGTCTGAACAGAGAGCTGGCTCAGAACAAAAGAACTGTGCTTCCTACACACACGGGCCATATCTAGTTCAACTCTGCTTAGGAAACTGACAAGAACAGTAGATCCTCTTCAGTCCAATACACTGTACATGCTGGGAACAGACGCCAGAGCCATTTGCCCTGTGTATGACAATGGGAGCGCAATAGTGACTCTTCTTACCAGAAAACAACTCTTGCTCGTAGGACCAGAAACTGCATGGGATTCAACTCCATTTCGGACAGGGAAACAAACGCTAGCTCGCCTTACAAGAAACACAATCTGCTTTTGAGAAAAGAGCACTCTTCTACTCTACTGTGTTTCCTTTGGCGTCCGAACAGTGAGTTTGCTCAGAACAAAAGAACTGTGCTTCCTACACACACGGGCCATATCTAGTTCAACTCTGCTTAAGAAACTGACAAGAACAGGAGCTCCTCTTCAGTCCAATACAATGTTCTTGCTGCGAACAGACGCCAGTGCTATTTGCACTGTGTATGGCAATGGGAGCCCAATAGTGACTCTTCTTACCAGAAAACAACTCTTGCTTGCAGGAATAGAAACTGCATGTGATTCAACTCCATTTAGGACTGGAAACAAACGCTAGCTCGCCTTACAAGAAACACACTCTACTTTTGAGAAAAGAGCACTCTTCTACTCTACTGTGTTTCCTATAGGGCCACAACAGTGAGCTTGCTTAGAACAAAAGAATATGCTTCCTACATACACGGGCCATATCTAGTTCAACTCTGCTTAGGAAACTGACAGGAGCAGTGGCTCCTCTTCCGGGCCATATCTAGTTCAACTCTCCTTAGGAAACTGACAAGTGCAGTAGCTCCTCTTCAGTCCAATACACTGTAGTTGCTGGGAACAGACGTGAGAGCTATGTGCACTATGTATGGCAATGGGAGCGCAATAGTGACTTTCCTTACCAGAAAACAACCCTTGCTCGTAGGACCAAAAACTGCATGTGATTCAACTCCATTTAGGACTGGGAAACAAACGCTAGCAGGCTTACAAGAAACAAACTCCGCTTTTGAGAAAAGGGCACTCTTCTACTCTACTGTGTTTCCTATGGGTTCCGAACAGTGAGCTTGCTCAGAACAAAAGAACTGTGCTTCCTACACACACGGGCCATATCTAGTTCAACTCTGCTTAGGAAACTGACAAGTGCAGTACCTCCTCTTCAGTCCAATACACTGTACTTGCTGGGAACAGACGCTAGTGCTATATGCACTATGTATGGCAATGGGAGCGCAATAGTGACTTTCCTTACCAGAAAAAACTCTTGCTCGTAGGACCAAAAACTGCATGTGACTCAACTTCATTTAGGACTGGGAAACAAACGCTAGCTCGCCTTACAAGAAACACACTCTGCTTTTGAGAAAAGAGCACTCTTCTTCTCTACTGTGTTTCCTATAGGGCCAGTACAGTGAGCTTGCTCAGAACAAAAGAACTGTGCTTCCTACACACACGGGCCATATCTGGTTCAACTCTGCTTAGGAAACTGACAAGAACAGTAGCTCCTGTTCAGTTTATTACACTGTACTTGCTGGGAACAGACACGAGTGCTATTTGCTCTGTGTATGGCAATGGGATTGCAATAGTGACTCTCCTTACCAGAAAACAACTCTTGTTCGTAGGACCAGAAACTGCATGTGACTCAACTTCATTTAGGACTGGGAAACAAACGCTAGCTCGCCTTACAAGAAACACACTCTGCTTTTGAGAAAAGAGCACTCTTCTTCTCTACTGTGTTTCCTATAGGGCCAGTACAGTGAGCTTGCTCAGAACAAAAGAACTGTGCTTCCTACACACACGGGCCATATCTGGTTCAACTCTGCTTAGGAAACTGACAAGTGCAGTAGCTCCTCTTCAGTCCAACACACTGTACTTGCTGGGAACAGACGTGAGTGCTATTTTCACTGTGTATGGCAATAGGAGCACAATTGTAACTCTTCTTACCAGAAAACAACTCTTGCTCATACGACCAGAAACTGCATGTGACTAAAATCCATTTAGGACTGGGAAACAAACACTAGCTCACCTTACAAGAAACACACTCTGCTTTTGAGAAAAGAGCACTCTTCTACTCTACTGTGTTAACTATAGGGCCAGAACAGTGAGCTTGCTCAGAACAAAAGAACTGTGCTTCCTACAAACACGGGCCATATCAGGTTCAACTCTGCTTAGGAAAATGACAAGAACAGTAGCTCCTCTTCAGTCCAATACACTGTACTTGCTGTGAACAGACGTGAAAACTGTTTGCACTGTGTATGGCAATGGGAGCGCAATAGTGACTCTTCTTACCAGAAAACAACTCTTGCTCATAGGACCAGAAACTGCATGGGATTCAACTCCATTTAGGCCTGGGAAACAAACACTAGCTCGCCTTACAAGAAACACACTCTGCTTTTGAGAAAAGAGCACTCTTAAACTCTACTGTGTTTTCTATAAGGCCAGAACAGGGAGCTTGTTCAGAACAAAAGAACTGTGCTTCCTACACACACGGGCCATATCTAGTTCAATTCTGCTTAGGAAACTGACAAGAACAGTAGCTCCTCTTCAGTCCAATACAGTGTACTTTTGGGAACAGATGCGAGTGCTACTTGCAATGTGTATGGCAATGGGAGCACAATAGTGACTTTCCTTACCAGAAAACAACTCTTGCTCGTAGGACCAGAAACTGCATGTGATTCAACTCTATTTAGGCCTGGGAAACAAACGCTAGCTCGCCTTAATAGAAACACACTCTGCTTTTGAGAAAAGAGCACTCTTCTACTCTACTGTGTTTCCTATGGGGTCCGAACAGTGAGCTTGCTCAGAACAAAAGAACTGTGCTTCCTACACACACGGGCCATATCTAGTTCAACTCTGCTTAGGAAACTGACAAGAACCGTGGCTCCTCTTCTTCCAATACACTGTGCTTGCTGGGAACAGAGGTGAGTACTATTTGCACTGTGTATGGCAATGGGAACGCAATAGTGGCTCTTCTTACCAGAAAACAACTCTTGCTCGTAGGACCAGAAAGTGCATGTGATTCAACTCCATTTAGGACTGGGAAGCAAACGCTAGCTCTCCTTACTAGAAACACACTCTGCTTTTGAGAAAAGAGCACTCTTCTACTCGATTGTGTTTCCATATGGTCCGAACAGTGAGCTTGCTCAGAACAAAAGAACTGTGCTTCCAACACACACGGGCCATATCTAGTTCAACTCTGCTTAGGAAACTGACAAGAACAGTAGCTCCTCTTCATTCCAATGCATTGTACTTGCTGCGAACAGACGCCAGTGCCATTTGCACTGTGTATGGCAATGGGAGCGCAAAAGTGACTCTTCTTACCAGAAAACAACTCTTGCTCGTAGGACCAGAAACTGCATATGATTCAACTCCATTTAGGCCTGGGAAACAAATGCTAGCTCGCCTTACTAGAAACACACTCTGCTTTTGAGAAACGAGCACTCTGCTACTCTACTGTGTTTCCTATGGGGTCCGAACAGTGAGCTTGCTCAGAACAAAAGAACTGTGCTTCCTACACACACGGGCCATATCTAGTTCAACTCTGCTTAGGAAACTGACAAGAACAGTGGCTCCTTTTCAGTCCAATACACTGTACTTGCTGGGAACAGACGTAAGGGCTATTTTCACTGTGTATGGCAATAGGAGCGGAATAGTGACACTTCTTACCAGAAAACAACTCTTGCTCGTAGGAATATAAACTGCATGTGATTCAATTCCATTTAGGACTGGGAAACAAATGCTCGCTCGCCTTACAAGAAACACACTCTGTTTTTGAGAAAAGAGCACTCTTCTACTCTACTGTGTGTCCTATAGGGCCAGAACAGTGAGCTTGCTCAGAACAAAAGAACTTTGCTTCCTACACCCACGGGCCATATCTGGTTCAACTCTTCTTAGAAAACTGACAAGAACAGTAGCTCCAATTCAGTCCAATACACTGTACATGCTGGGAACAGACGCCAGTGCTTTTTGCCCTGTGTAGGACAATGGGAGCACAATAGTGACTCTTCTTACCAGAAAACAACTCTTGCTCGTAGGAATATAAACTGCATGTGATTCAATTCCATTTAGGACTGGGAAACAAATGCTCGCTCGCCTTACAAGAAACACACTCTGTTTTTGAGAAAAGAGCACTCTTCTACTCTACTGTGTGTCCTATAGGGCCAGAACAGTGAGCTTGCTCAGAACAAAAGAACTGTGCTTCCTACACACTCGGGCCATATCTAGTTCAACTCTGCTTAGGAAACTGACAAGAACAGTAGCTCCACTTCAGTCCAATACACTGTACTTGCTGGGAACAGACGTGAATGCTGTTTGCACTGTGTATGGCAATGGGAGCACAATAGTGAATCTTCTTACCAGAAAACACCTCTTGCTCATACGACCAGAAACTGCATGTGACTAAAATCCATTTAGGACTGGGAAACAAACACAAGCTCACCTTACAAGAAACACACTCTGCTTTTGAGAAAAGAGCACTCTTCTACTCTACTGTGTTTCCTATGGGGTCCAAACAGTGAGCTGGCTCAGAACAAAAGAACTGTGCTTCCTACATACAAGGGCCATATCTAGTTCAACTCTGCTTAGGAAACTGACAAGAACAGTAGATCCTCTTCAGTCCAATACACTGTACATGCTGGGAACAGACGCCAGTGCTTTTTACCCTGTGTATGACAATGGGAGCGCAATAGTGACTCTACTTACCAGAAAACAACTCTTGCTCGTAGGACCAGACTGCATGGGATTCAACTCCGTTTAGGACTGGGAAACGAACGCTAGTTCGCCTTACAAGAAACACAATATGCTTTTGAGAAAAGAGCACTCTTCTACTCTAATGTGTTTCCTAAGTGGTCCGAACAGTGAGCTTGCTCAGAACAAAAGAACTGTGCTTCCTACACACATGGGCCATATCTAGTTCAACTCTGCTTAGGAAACTGACTAGAGCTGAGGCTCCTCTTCATTCGAATACACTGTACTTGCTGCGAACATACGCGAGTGCTATTATCACTGTGTATGGAAATGGGAGCACAATAGTGACTCTTCTTACCAGAAAACAACTCTTGCTCGTAGGAATATAAACTGCATGTGATTCAATTCCATTTAGGACTGGGAAACAAATGCTAGCTCGCCTTACAAGAAACACACTCTGTTTTTGAGAAAAGAGCACTCTTCTACTCTACTGTGTTTCCTATAGGGCCAGAACAGTGAGCTTGCTCAGAACAAAAGAACTGTGATTCCTACACACTCGGGCCATATCTAGTTCAACTCTGCTTAGGAAACTGACAAGAACAGTAGCTCCTCTTCAGTCCAATACACTGTACTTGCTGGGAACAGACGTGAATGCTGTTTGCACAGAGTATGGCAATGGGAGCGCAATAGTGACTCTTCTTACCAGAAAACAACTCTTGCTCATAAGACCAAAAACTGCATGGGATTCAAATCCATTTAGGACTGGGAAACAAAAGCTAGTTTGCCTTACAAGAAACACAATCTGCATTTGAGAAAAGAGAACTCTCCTACTCTAATGTGTTTCCTGTGGGGTCCAAGCAGTGATCTTGCTCAGAACAAAAGAACTGTGCTTCCTACACACATGGGCCATATCTAGTTCAACTGTGCTTAGGAAACTGACAAGAACAGTAGCTCCTCTTTAGTCCAATACACTGTACTTGCTGCGAACAGACGCGAGTGCTATTTGCACTGTGTATGGCAATGGGAGCCCCATATGAACTCTTTTTACCAGTAAACAACTCTTGCTCCTAGGAATAGAAACTGCATGAGATTCATTTCCATTTAGGACTGGGAAACAAACGCTAGCTCGCCTTACAAGAAACACACTCTGCTTTGGAGAAAAGAGCACTCTTCTACTCTACTGTGTTTCCTATGGTGTCCGAACAGTGAGCTTACTCAGAACAAAAGAACTGTGGTTCCTACACTCACGGGCCATATCTAGTTCAACTGTCCTTAGGAAACTGACAAGTGCAGTAGCTCCGCTTCAGTCCAACACACTGTACTTGCTGGGAACAGACGTGAGTGCTATTTTCACTGTGTATGTCAATAGGAGCGCAATAGTGACTCTTCTTACCAGAAAACAGCTCTTGCTCATACGACCAGAAACTGCATGTGACTAAAATCCATTTAGGACTGGGAAACAAACACTAGCTCACCTTACAAGAAACACACTCTGCTTTTGAGAAAAGAGCACTCTTCTACTCTACTGTGTTTCCATATGGTCCGAACAGTGAGCTTGCTCAGAACAAAAGAACTGTGCTTCCTACACACACGGGCCATATCTAGTTCAACTCTGCTTAGGAAACTGACAAGTGCAGTAGCTCCTCTTCAGTCCAACACACTGTACTTGCTGGGAACAGACGTGAGTGCTATTTTCACTGTGTATGGCAATAGGAGCACAATTGTAACTCTTCTTACCAGAAAACAACTCTTGCTCATACGACCAGAAACTGCATGTGACTAAAATCCATTTAGGACTGGGAAACAAACACTAGCTCACCTTACAAGAAACACACTCTGCTTTTGAGAAAAGAGCACTCTTCTACTCTACTGTGTTAACTATAGGGCCAGAACAGTGAGCTTGCTCAGAACAAAAGAACTGTGCTTCCTACAAACACGGGCCATATCAGGTTCAACTCTGCTTAGGAAAATGACAAGAACAGTAGCTCCTCTTCAGTCCAATACACTGTACTTGCTGTGAACAGACGTGAAAACTGTTTGCACTGTGTATGGCAATGGGAGCGCAATAGTGACTCTTCTTACCAGAAAACAACTCTTGCTCATAGGACCAGAAACTGCATGGGATTCAACTCCATTTAGGCCTGGGAAACAAACACTAGCTCGCCTTACAAGAAACACACTCTGCTTTTGAGAAAAGAGCACTCTTAAACTCTACTGTGTTTTCTATAAGGCCAGAACAGGGAGCTTGCTCAGAACAAAAGAACTGTGCTTCCTACACACACGGGCCATATCTAGTTCAATTCTGCTTAGGAAACTGACAAGAACAGTAGCTCCTCTTCAGTCCAATACAGTGTACTTTTGGGAACAGATGCGAGTGCTACTTGCAATGTGTATGGCAATGGGAGCACAATAGTGACTTTCCTTACCAGAAAACAACTCTTGCTCGTAGGACCAGAAACTGCATGTGATTCAACTCTATTTAGGCCTGGGAAACAAACGCTAGCTCGCCTTAATAGAAACACACTCTGCTTTTGAGAAAAGAGCACTCTTCTACTCTACTGTGTTTCCTATGGGGTCCGAACAGTGAGCTTGCTCAGAACAAAAGAACTGTGCTTCCTACACACACGGGCCATATCTAGTTCAACTCTGCTTAGGAAACTGACAAGAACCGTGGCTCCTCTTCTTCCAATACACTGTGCTTGCTGGGAACAGAGGTGAGTACTATTTGCACTGTGTATGGCAATGGGAACGCAATAGTGGCTCTTCTTACCAGAAAACAACTCTTGCTCGTAGGACCAGAAAGTGCATGTGATTCAACTCCATTTAGGACTGGGAAGCAAACGCTAGCTCTCCTTACTAGAAACACACTCTGCTTTTGAGAAAAGAGCACTCTTCTACTCGATTGTGTTTCCATATGGTCCGAACAGTGAGCTTGCTCAGAACAAAAGAACTGTGCTTCCAACACACACGGGCCATATCTAGTTCAACTCTGCTTAGGAAACTGACAAGAACAGTAGCTCCTCTTCATTCCAATGCATTGTACTTGCTGCGAACAGACGCCAGTGCCATTTGCACTGTGTATGGCAATGGGAGCGCAAAAGTGACTCTTCTTACCAGAAAACAACTCTTGCTCGTAGGACCAGAAACTGCATATGATTCAACTCCATTTAGGCCTGGGAAACAAATGCTAGCTCGCCTTACTAGAAACACACTCTGCTTTTGAGAAACGAGCACTCTGCTACTCTACTGTGTTTCCTATGGGGTCCGAACAGTGAGCTTGCTCAGAACAAAAGAACTGTGCTTCCTACACACACGGGCCATATCTAGTTCAACTCTGCTTAGGAAACTGACAAGAACAGTGGCTCCTTTTCAGTCCAATACACTGTACTTGCTGGGAACAGACGTAAGGGCTATTTTCACTGTGTATGGCAATAGGAGCGGAATAGTGACACTTCTTACCAGAAAACAACTCTTGCTCGTAGGAATATAAACTGCATGTGATTCAATTCCATTTAGGACTGGGAAACAAATGCTCGCTCGCCTTACAAGAAACACACTCTGTTTTTGAGAAAAGAGCACTCTTCTACTCTACTGTGTGTCCTATAGGGCCAGAACAGTGAGCTTGCTCAGAACAAAAGAACTTTGCTTCCTACACCCACGGGCCATATCTGGTTCAACTCTTCTTAGAAAACTGACAAGAACAGTAGCTCCAATTCAGTCCAATACACTGTACATGCTGGGAACAGACGCCAGTGCTTTTTGCCCTGTGTAGGACAATGGGAGCACAATAGTGACTCTTCTTACCAGAAAACAACTCTTGCTCGTAGGAATATAAACTGCATGTGATTCAATTCCATTTAGGACTGGGAAACAAATGCTCGCTCGCCTTACAAGAAACACACTCTGTTTTTGAGAAAAGAGCACTCTTCTACTCTACTGTGTGTCCTATAGGGCCAGAACAGTGAGCTTGCTCAGAACAAAAGAACTGTGCTTCCTACACACTCGGGCCATATCTAGTTCAACTCTGCTTAGGAAACTGACAAGAACAGTAGCTCCACTTCAGTCCAATACACTGTACTTGCTGGGAACAGACGTGAATGCTGTTTGCACTGTGTATGGCAATGGGAGCACAATAGTGAATCTTCTTACCAGAAAACACCTCTTGCTCATACGACCAGAAACTGCATGTGACTAAAATCCATTTAGGACTGGGAAACAAACACAAGCTCACCTTACAAGAAACACACTCTGCTTTTGAGAAAAGAGCACTCTTCTACTCTACTGTGTTTCCTATGGGGTCCAAACAGTGAGCTGGCTCAGAACAAAAGAACTGTGCTTCCTACATACAAGGGCCATATCTAGTTCAACTCTGCTTAGGAAACTGACAAGAACAGTAGATCCTCTTCAGTCCAATACACTGTACATGCTGGGAACAGACGCCAGTGCTTTTTACCCTGTGTATGACAATGGGAGCGCAATAGTGACTCTACTTACCAGAAAACAACTCTTGCTCGTAGGACCAGACTGCATGGGATTCAACTCCGTTTAGGACTGGGAAACGAACGCTAGTTCGCCTTACAAGAAACACAATATGCTTTTGAGAAAAGAGCACTCTTCTACTCTAATGTGTTTCCTAAGTGGTCCGAACAGTGAGCTTGCTCAGAACAAAAGAACTGTGCTTCCTACACACATGGGCCATATCTAGTTCAACTCTGCTTAGGAAACTGACTAGAGCTGAGGCTCCTCTTCATTCGAATACACTGTACTTGCTGCGAACATACGCGAGTGCTATTATCACTGTGTATGGAAATGGGAGCACAATAGTGACTCTTCTTACCAGAAAACAACTCTTGCTCGTAGGAATATAAACTGCATGTGATTCAATTCCATTTAGGACTGGGAAACAAATGCTAGCTCGCCTTACAAGAAACACACTCTGTTTTTGAGAAAAGAGCACTCTTCTACTCTACTGTGTTTCCTATAGGGCCAGAACAGTGAGCTTGCTCAGAACAAAAGAACTGTGATTCCTACACACTCGGGCCATATCTAGTTCAACTCTGCTTAGGAAACTGACAAGAACAGTAGCTCCTCTTCAGTCCAATACACTGTACTTGCTGGGAACAGACGTGAATGCTGTTTGCACAGAGTATGGCAATGGGAGCGCAATAGTGACTCTTCTTACCAGAAAACAACTCTTGCTCATAAGACCAAAAACTGCATGGGATTCAAATCCATTTAGGACTGGGAAACAAAAGCTAATTTGCCTTACAAGAAACACAATCTGCATTTGAGAAAAGAGAACTCTCCTACTCTAATGTGTTTCCTGTGGGGTCCAAGCAGTGATCTTGCTCAGAACAAAAGAACTGTGCTTCCTACACACATGGGCCATATCTAGTTCAACTGTGCTTAGGAAACTGACAAGAACAGTAGCTCCTCTTTAGTCCAATACACTGTACTTGCTGCGAACAGACGCGAGTGCTATTTGCACTGTGTATGGCAATGGGAGCCCCATATGAACTCTTTTTACCAGTAAACAACTCTTGCTCCTAGGAATAGAAACTGCATGAGATTCATTTCCATTTAGGACTGGGAAACAAACGCTAGCTCGCCTTACAAGAAACACACTCTGCTTTGGAGAAAAGAGCACTATTCTACTCTACTGTGTTTCCTATAGAGCCAGAAGAGTGAGCTTGCTCAGAACAAAAGAACTGTGCTTCCTACACACACGTGCCATATCTAGTTCAACTCTGCTTAGGAAACTGACAAGAACAGTAGCTCCTCTTCAATACAATACATTGTACTTGTTGGGAACAGACGTGAGTGCTATTTTCATTGTGTATGGCAATAGGAGCACAATAGTGACTCTTCTTACCAGAAAACACCTCTTGCTCATACGACCAGAAACTGCATGTGACTAAAATCCATTTAGGACTGGGAAACAAACACTTGCTCACCTTACAAGAAACACACTCTGCTTTTGAGAAAAGAGCACTCTTCTACTCTACCGTGTTAACTATAGGGCCAGAAGAGTGAGCTTGCTCAGAACAAAAGAACTGTGCTTCCTACACACACAGGCCATATCTGGTTCAACTCTTCTTAGGAAACTGACAAGAACAGTAGCTCCTCTTCAGTCCAATACACTGTACTTGCTGCGAATAGACGCCAGTGCTATTTGCACTGTGTATGGCAATGGGAGCACAATAGTGACTTTCCTTACCAGAAAACAACTCTTGCTCATAGGACCAGAAACTGCATGTGATTCAACTCCATTTAGGACTGGGAAACAAACGCTAGCACGCCTTACAAGAAATACACTCTGCTTTTGAGAAAAGAGCACTCATCTACTCTACTGGGGTTTACTATGGGGTCTGAACACTGTGCTTGCTCAGAACAAAAGAACTGTGATTCCTACACACACGTGCCATATCTAGTTCAACTCTGCTTAGGAAACTGACAAGAACAGTGGCTCCTAATCAGTCCAATACACTGTACTTGCTGGGAACAGACCCTAGTGCTATATGCACTATGTATGGCAATGGGAGCGCAATAGTGACTTTCCTTACCAGAAAAAAACCTTTGCTCGTAGGACCAAAAACTTCATGTGTCTCAACTTGATTTAGGACTGGGAAACAAACGCTAGCTTACCTTAACAGAAAAACACTCTGCTTTTGAGAAAAGAGCACTCTTCTTCTCTACTGTGTTTCCTATAGGGCCAGTACAGTGAGCTTGCTCAGAACAAAAGAACTGTGCTTCCTACACACGGGCCATATCTAGTTCAACTCTGCTTAGGTAACTGACAAGAACAGTAGCTCCTGTTCAGTCCAATACACTGTACTTGCTGGGAACAGATGCGGGTGCTATTTGCACTGTGCATGGCAATGGGAGCACAATAGTGACTCTTCTTAACAGAAAAAAACTCTTGCTCGTAGGACCAGAACCTGCATGGGATTCAACTCCATTTATGACTGGGAAACAAACACTATCTCGCCTTACAACAAACACACTCTGCTTTTGCGAAAAGAGCACTCTTCTACTCTACTGTGTTTCCATATAATCCAAACAGTGAGCTTGCTCAGAACAAAAGAACTGTGCTTCCTACACACACGGTCCCTATCTAGATCAACTCTGCTTAGGAAACTGACAAGAACAGTAGCTCCTCTTCAGTCCAATACACTGTACTTGCTGCGAACAGACGCCAGTGCTATTTGCACTGTGTATGGCAATGGGAGCACAATAGTGACTCTTCTTACCAGAAAACAGCTCTTGCTCGTAGGACCAGACTGCATGGGATTCAACTCCGTTTAGGACTGGGAAACGAACGCTAGTTTGCCTTAAAAGAAACACAATATGCTTTTGAGAAAAGAGCACTCTTATACTCTAATGTGTTTCCTAAGTGGTCCGAACAGTGAGCTTGCCCAGAACAAAAGAACTGTGCTTCCTGCACACACGGACCATATGTAGTTCAACTCTGCTTAGGAAACTGACAAGAACAGTGGCTCCTGTTCAGTCCAATACACTGTACTTGCTGGGAACAGACATGAGTGCTATTTGCACTGTGTATGGCAATGGAACGCAATAGTGACTCTTCTTACCAGAAAACAAATCTTGCTCGTAGGACCAGAAACTGCATGTGATTCAACTCCATTTAGGACTGGGAAACAAATGCTAGCTCGCCTTACTAGAAACACACTCTGCTTTTGAGAAAAGAGCACTCTTCTACTCTACTGTGTTTCCTATGGTGTCCGAACAGTGAGCTTGCTCAGAACAAAAGAACTGTGCTTCCTACACACACGGGCCATATCAAGTTCAACTCTACTTAGGAAACTGACAAGTGCAGTAGCTCCTCTTCAGTCCAATACACTGTAGTTGTTGGGAACAGACTTGAGTGCTATATGCACTATGTATGGCAATGGGAGCGCAATAGTGACTTTCTTTCCAGAAAACGACCCTTGCTCGTAGGACCAAAAACTGCATGTGACACAACTTCTTTTAGGACTGGGAAACAAACGCTAGCTTATCTTAAAAGAAAGACACTCTGCTTTTGAGAAAAGAGCACTCTTCTTCTCTACTGTATTTCCTATATGGCCAGTACAGTGAGCTTGCTCAGAACAAAAGAACTGTGCTTCCTACACACACGGGCCATATCTAGTTCAACTCTGCTTAGGAAACTGAGAAGAACAGTAGCTCCTGTTCAGTCCAATACACTGTACTTGCTGGGAACAGACGCGAGTGCTATTTGCACTGTGCATGGCAATGGGAGCACAATAGTGACTCTTCTTAAGAGAAAAAAACTCTTGCTCTTAGGACCAGAAACTGCATTGGGTTCAACTCCATTTAGAACTGGGAAACAAACACAAGCTCGCCTTACAAGAAACACACCCTGCTTTTGAGAAAAGAGCACTCTTCTACTCTACTGTGTTTCCTATGGGGTCCAAACAGTTCGCTGGCTCAGAACAAAAGAACTGTGCTTCCTACATACAAGGGCCATATCTAGTTCAACTCTGCTTAGGAAACTGACAAGAACAGTAGATCCTCTTCAGTCCAATACACTGTACACGCTGGGAACAAACGCCAGTGCTTTTTGCCCTGTGTATGACAATGGGAGTGCAATAGTGACTCTTCTTACCAGAAAACAACTCTTGCTCGTAGGACCAGACTGCATGGGATTCAACTCCGTTTAGGACTGGGAAACGAACGCTAGTTCGCCTTACAAGAAACACAATATGCTTTTGAGAAAAGAGCACTCTTCTACTCTAATGTGTTTCCTAAGTGGTCCGAACAGTGAGCTTGCTCAGAACAAAAGAACTGTGCTTCCTACACACATGGGCCATATCTAGTTCAACTCTGCTTAGGAAACTGACTAGAGCAGAGGCTCCTCTTCATTCGAATACACTGTACTTGCTGCGAACATACGCGAGTGATATTATCACTGTGTATGGAAATGGGAGCACAATAGTGACTCTTCTTACCAGAAAACAACTCTTGCTCATAAGACCAAAAACTGCATGGGATTCAAATCCATTTAGGACTGGGAAACAAATGCTAGTTCGCCTTACAAGAAACACAATCTGCTTTTGAGAAAGGAGCACTCTCCTACTCTAATGTGTTTCCTATGGGGTCCGAACAGTGAGCTTGCTCAGAACAAAAGAACTGTGCTTCCTACACACTCGGGCCATATCTCTTTCAACTCTGCTTAGGAAACTGACAAGAACAGTAGCTCCTCTTCAGTCCAATACACTGTACTTGCTGGGAACAGACGTGAATGCTGTTTGCACTGTGTATGGCAATGGGAGCGCAATAGTGACTCTTCTTACCAGAAAACAACTCTTGCTTATAAGACCAAAAACTGCATGGGATTCAAATCCATTTAGGACTGGGAAACAAATGCTAGTTCGCCTTACAAGAAACACAATCTGCTTTTGAGAAAAGAGCACTCACCTACTCTAATGTGTTTCCTATGGGGTCCGAACAGTGAGCTTGCTCAGAACAAAAGAACTGTGCTTCCTACACACATGGGCCATATCTAGTTCAACTGTACTTAGGAAACTGACAAGAACAGTAGCTCCTCTTCAGTCCAATACACTGTACTTGCTGCGAACAAACGCGAGTGCTATTTGCACTGTGTATGGCAATGGGAGCCCCAGATGAACTCTTTTTACCAGAAAACAACCCTTGCTCGTAGGAATAGAAACTGCATGTGATTCATTTCCATTTAGGACTGTAAAACAAACGCTAGCTCGCCTTACAAGAAACACACTCTGCTTTGGAGAAAAGAGCACTCTTCTACTCTACTGTGTTTCCTATAGGCCCAGAAGAGTGAACTTGCTCAGAACAAAAGAACTGTGCTTTCTAAACACACGTGCCATATCTAGTGCAACTCTGCTTAGGAAACTGACAAGAACAGTAGCTTTTCTTCAGTCCAATACACTGTACTTGCTGGGAACAGACGTCAGTGCTATTTTCATTGAGTATGGCAATAGTAGTGCAATAGTGACTCTTCTTACCAGAAAACAACTCTTGCTCATACGACCAGAAACTGCATGTGACTAAAATCCATTTAGGACTGAGAAACAAACGCTAGCTCACCTTACAAGAAACACACTCTGCTTTTGAGAAAAGAGCACTCTTCTACTCTACTGTGTTTCCTATAGAGCCCGAAGAGTGAGCTTGCTCAGAACAAAAGAACTGTGCTTCCTACACACACGTGCCATATCTAGTTCAACTCTGCTTAGGAAACTGACAAGAACAGTAGCTCCTCTTCAGTCCAAAACACTGTACTTGCTGCGAACAGACGCCAGTGCTATTTTCACTGTGTATGGCAATGGGAGCGCAATAGTGACTTTGCTTACCAGAAAACAACTCTTGCTCATAGGACCAGAAACTGCATGTGATTCAACTCCATTTAGGACTGGGAAACAAACGCTAGCATGCCTTACAAGAAACACTCTCTGCTTTTGAGAAAAGAGCACTCTTCTACTCTACTGTGTTTCCTATGAGGTCCAAACAGTGAGCTGGCTCAGAACAAAAGAACTGTGCTTCCTACATACAAGGGCCATATCTAGTTCAACTCTGCTTAGGAAACTGACAAGAACAGTAGATCCTCTTCAGTCCAATACACTGTACATGCTGGGAACAGACGCCAGTGCTTTTTGCCCTGTGTATGACAATGGGAGCGCAATAGTGACTCTTCTTACCAGAAAACAACTCTTGCTCGTAGGACCAGACTGCATGGGATTCAACTCAGTTTAGGACTGGGAAACGAATGCTAGTTCGCCTTACAAGAAACACAATATGCTTTTGAGAAAAGAGCACTCTTCTACTCTAATGTGTTTCCTAAGTGGTCCGAACAGTGAGCTTGCTCAGAACAAAAGAACTGTGCTTCCTACACACATGGGCCATATCTAGTTCAACTCTGCTTAGGAAACTGACTAGAGCTGAGGCTCCTCTTCATTCGAATACACTGTACTTGCTGCGAACATGCGCGAGTGCTATTATCACTGTGTATGGAAATGGGAGCACAATAGTGACTCTTCTTACCTGAAAACAACTCTTGCTCGTAGGAATACAAACTGCATGTGATTCAATTCCATTTAGGACTGGGAAACAAATGCTAGCTCGCCTTACAAGAAACACACTCTGTTTTTGAGAAAAGAGCACTCTTCTACTCTACTGTGTTTCCTATAGGGCCAGAACAGTGAGCTTGCTCAGAACAAAAGAACTGTGCTTCCTACACACTCGGGCCATATCTAGTTCAACTCTGCTTAGGAAACTGACAAGAACAGTAGCTCCTCTTCAGTCCAATACACTGTACTTGCTGGGAACAGACGTGAATGCTGTTTGCACTGTGTATGGCAATAGGAGCGCAATAGTGACTCTTCTTACCTGGAAAAAAACTCTTGCTGATAAGACCAAAAACTGCATGGGATTCAACTCCATTTAGGACTGGGAAACAAATGCTAGTTCGCCTTACAAGAAACACAATCTGCTTTTGAGAAAAGAGCACTCTCCTACTCTAATGTGTTTTCTATGGGGTCCGAACAGTGAGCTTGCTCAGAACAAAAGAACTGTGCTTCCTACACACATGGGCCATATCTAGTTCAACTGTGCTTAGGAAACTGACAAGAACAGTAGCTCCTCTTCAGTCCAATACACTGAACTTGCTGCAAACAGACGCGAGTGCTATTTGCACTGTGTATGGAAATGGGAGCCCCATATGAACTCTTTTTACCAGAAAACAACTCTTGCTAGTAGGAATAGAAACTTCATGTGATTCATTTCCATTTAGGACTGGGAAACAAACGCTAGCTCGCCTTACAAGAAACACACTCTGCTTTGGAGAAAAGAGCACTCTTCTACTCCACTGTGTTTCCTATAGAGCCAGAAGAGTGAGCTTGCTCAGAACAAAAGAACTGTGCTTCCTACACACACGTGCCATATCTAGTTCAACTCTGCTTAGGAAACTGACAAGAACAGTAGCTCCTCTTCAGTACAATACACTGTACTTGCTGGGAACAGACGTCAGTGCTATTTTCATTGTGTATGGCAATAGGAGCACAATAGTGACTCTTCTTACCAGAAAACACCTCTTGCTCATACGACCAGAAACTGCATGTGACTAAAATCCATTTAGGACTGGGAAACAAACACTAGCTCACCTTACAAGAAACACACTCTGCTTTTGAAAAAAGAGCACTCTTCTACTCTACCGTGTTAACTATAGGGCCAGAACAGTGAGCTTGCTCAGAACAAAAGAACTGTGCTTCCTACACACACGGGCCATATCTGGTTCAACTCTGCTTAGGAAACTGACAAGAACAGTAGCTCCTCTTCAGTCCAATACACTGTACTTGCTGCGAATAGACGCCAGTGCTATTTGCACTGTGTAAGGCAATGGGAGCACAATAGTGTCTTTCCTTACCAGAAAACAACTCTTGCTCATAGGACCAGGAACTGCATGTGATTCAACTCCATTTAGGACTGGGAAACAAACGCTAGCACGCCTTACAAGAAACACACTCTGCTTTTGAGAAAAGAGCACTCATCTACTCTACTGGGTTTCCTATGGGGTCTGAACAGTGTGCTTGCTCAGAACAAAAGAACTGTGATTCCTACACACACGTGCCATATCTAGTTCAACTCTGCTTAGGAAACTGACAAGAACAGTGGCTCCTCTTCAGTCCAATACACTGTACTTGCTGGGAACAGACCCTAGTGCTATATGCACTATGTATGGCAATGGGAGCGCAATAGTGACTTTCCTTACCAGAAAACAACCCTTGCTCGTAGGACCAAAAACTGCATGTGACTCAACTTGATTTAGTACTGGGAAACAAACGCTACATTACCTTAAAAGAAACACACTCTGCTTTTGAGAAAAGAGCACTCTTCTTCTCTACTGTGTTTCCTATAGGGCCAGTACAGTGAGCTTGCTCAGAACAAAAGAACTGTGCTTCCTACACACGAGCCATATCTAGTTCAACTCTCCTTAGGAAACTGACAAGTGCAGTAGCTCCTCTTCAGTCCAATACACTGTAGTTGCTGGGAACAGACGTGAGTGCTATATGCACTATGTATGGCAATGGGAGCGCAATAGTGACTTTCCTTACCAGAAAACAACCCTTGCTCGTAGGACCAAAAACTGCATGTGACTCAACTTCATTTAGGACTGGGAAACAAACGCTAGGTTACCTTAAAAGAAACACACTCTGCTTTTGAGAAGAGAGCACTCTTCTTCTCTACTGTATTTCCTATATGGCTAGTACAGTGAGCTGGCTCAGAACAAAAGAACTGTGCTTCATACACACGGGCCATATCTAGTTCAACTCTGCTTAGGAAACTGAGAAGAACAGTAGCTCCTGTTCAGTCCAATACACTGTACTTGCTGAGAACAGACGCGAGTGCTATTTGCACTGTGCATGGCAATGGGAGCACAATAGTGACTCTTCTTAAGAGAAAAAAACTCTTGCTCTTAGGACCAGAAACTTCATTGGGTTCAACTCCATTTAGGACTGGGAAACAAACACAAGTTCGCCTTACAAGAAACACACCCTGCTTTTGAGAAAAGAGCACTCTTCTACTCTACTGTGTTTCCTATAGACCCAGAACAGTGAGCTTGCTCAGAACAAAAGAACTGTGCTTCCTACACACATGGGCCATATCTCGTTCAATTCTGCTTAGGAAACTGACAATAACAGTAGATCCTCTTCAGTCCAATACACTGTACATGCTGGGAACAGACGCCAGTGCTATTTGCCCCGTGTATGACAATGGGGAGCGCAATAGTGACTCTTCTTACCAGAAAACAACTCTTGCTCATTGGACTGGAAACTACATGTGATTCAACTAAATTTAGGACTGGGTAACAAACGCTAGCTCGCCTTATTAGAAACACACTCTGCTTTTGAGAAAAGGGCACTCTTCTACTCTACTGTGTTTCCTATGGTGTCCGAACAGTGAGCTTGCTCAGAAGAAAAGAACTGTGCTTCCTACACACGGGCCATATCTAGTTCAACTCTCCTTAGGAAACTGACAAGTGCAGTAGCTCCTCTTCAGTCCAATACACTGTACTTGCTGGGAACAGAGGCGAGTGCTATATGCACTATGTATGGCAATGGGAGCGCAATAGTGACTTTCCTTACCAGAAAACAACCCTTGCTCGTAGGACCAAAAACTGCATGTGATTCAACTCCATTTAGGACTGGGAAACAAACGCTAGCAGGCTTACAAGAAACAAACTCCGCTTTGAGAAAAGGGCACTCTTCTACTCTACTGTGTTTCCTATGGGGTCTGAGCAGTGAGCTTGCTCAGAAGAAAAGAACTGTGCTTCCTTCACACATGGGCCATATCTAGTTCAACTCTCCTTAGGAAACTGACAAGTGCAGTAGCTCCTCTTCAGTCCAATACACTGTACTTGCTGGGAACAGTTGCGAGTGCTATATGCACTATGTATGGCAATGGGAGCGCAATAGTGACTTTCCTTACCAGAAAACAACCCTTGCTCATAGGAACAAAAACTGCATGTGACTCAACTTGATTTAGGACTGGGAAACAAACGATAGCTTACCTTAAAAGAAACACACTCTGCTTTTGAGAAAAGGGCACTCTCTTCTCTACAGTGTTTCCTAAAGGGCCAGAACAGTGAGCTTGCTCAGAATAAAGAACTGTGCTTCCTACACACACGGGCCATATCTAGTTCAACTCTGCTTAGGAAACTGACAAGAACAGTAGCTCCTCTTCAGTCCAATACAATGTACTTGCTGTGAACAGACGCCAGGGCTATTTGCACTGTGTATGGCAATGGGAGCACAATAGTGACTCTCTTACCAGAAATAACTCTTGCTCGTAGGACCAGAACCTGCATGGGATTCAACTCATTTCTGACTGGGAAACTACCACTAGCTCGCCTTACAAGAAACACACTCTGCTTTTGAGAAAAGAGCACTCTCTACTCTAATGTGTTTCCATATGGTCCGAACAGTGAGCTTGCTCAGAACAAAAGAACTGTGATTCCTTCATACACGGGCCATATCTAGTTCAATTCTGCTTAGGAAACTGACAAGAACAGTAGAACTCTTCAGTCCAATACACTGTACTTGCTGTGAACAGACGCCAGTGCTATTTGTACTGTGTAGTCAATGGGAGCGCAATAGTGACTCTTCTTACCAGAAAGACAACTCTTGCTCGCAGGAATAGAAACTGCATGTGATTCAACTCTATTTAGGACTGGGAACAAACGCTAGCAGCTTACAAGAAACAAACTCTGCTTTTGAGAAAAGGGCACTCTTCTACTCTACTGTGTTTCCTATAGGGCCAGAACAGTGAGCTTGCTCAGAACAAAAGAACTGTGCTTCCTACACACACGGGCCATATCTAGTTCAACTCTGCTTAGGAAACTGACAAGAACAGTAGAACTCTTCAGTCAATACACTGTACATGCTGGGAACAGACGCCAGTGCTATTTGCCCTGTGTATGAAAATGGGAGCCCAATAGTGACTCTTCTTACCAGGAAAACAACTCTTGCCTGTAGGACCAGAAACTGCATGGGATTCAACTCCATTGAGGACAGGGAAAACAATCCCTAGTTTCGCCTTACAAGAAACACAATCTACTTTTGAGAAAAGAGCACTCTTCTACTCTAATGTGTTTCCTATGGGGTCCGAACAGTTAGCTTGCTCAGAACAAAAAAAACTGTGCTACATGCACACATGCGCCATATCTAGTTCAACTCGGCTTAGGAAACTGTCAAGAACAGTAGATCCTCTTCAGTCCAATACAATGTACTTGCTGTGAACAGACGCCAGGGCTATTTGCACTGTGTATGGCAATGGGAGCACAATAGTGACTCTTCTTACCAGAAAACAACTCTTGCTCGTAGGAATAGAAACTGCATGTGATTCAACTCCATTTAGGACTGGGAAACAAACGCTAACTTGCCTTACAAGAAACACACTCTACTTTTGAGAAAATAGCACTCTTCTACTCTACTGTGTTTCCTATAGACCCAGAACAGTGAGCTTGCTCAGAACAAAAGAACTGTGCTTTCTACACACACGGGCCATATCTAGTTCAATTCTGCTTAGGAAACTGACAAGAACAGTAGATCCTCTTCAGTCTAATACACTGTACATGCTGGGAACAGACGCCAGTGCTATTTGCCCCGTGTATGACAATGGGAACGCAATAGTGACTCTTCTTACGAGAAAACAACTCTTGCTCATTGGACTAGAAACTACATGTGATTCAACTAAATTTAGACTGGGAAACAAACGCTAGCTTGCCTTACGAGAAACACACTCTGCCTTTTGAGAAAAGGGCACTCTTCTACTCTACTGTGTTTCCTATGGTGTCCGAACAGTGAGCTTGCTCAGAAGAAAAGAACTGTGCTTCCTACACACGGGGCCATATCTAGTTCAACTCTCCTTAGGAAACTGACAAGAACAGTAGCTCCTCTTCAGTCCATTGCACTGTACTTCCTGTGAACAGAAACGAGTGCTATTTGCTCTGTGTATGGTAATGGGATCGCAATAGTGACTTTCCTTACCAGAAAACAACTCTTGCTCGTAGGACCAGAAACTGCATGGGATTCAACTCCTTTTCTGACTGGGAAACAAACACTAGCTCGCCTTACAGAAACACACTCTGCTTTTGACAAAAGAACCCTCTTCTACTCTACTGTGTTTCCATATGGGTCCTAACAGTGAGCTTGCTCAGAACAAAAGAACTGTGCTTCCTACACACACGGGCCATATCTAGTTCAACTCTGCTTAGGAAACTGACAAGAACAGTAGCTCCTCTTCAGTCCAATACACTGTACTTGCTGCGAACAGACGCCAGTGCTATTTGCACTGTGTATGGCAATGGGAGCACAATAGTGACTCTTCTTACCAGAAAACAACTCTTGCTCATAGGAATAGAAACTGTATGTGATTCAACTCCATTTAGGACTTGGAAACAAACGCTAGCTCGCCTTACAAGAAAAACACTCTGATTATGAGAAAAGAGCACTCTTCTACTCTACTGTTTTACCTACAGGGCCAGAACAGTGAGCTTGCTCAGAACAAAAGAACTGTGCTTAATACACACAGGGCCATATCTAGTTCCATTCTGCTTAGGAAACTGACAAGAACAGTAGATCCTCTTCAGTCCAATACACTGTACATGCTGGGAACAGACGCGAGTGCTATATGATGCACTATGTATGGCAATGGGAGCGCAATAGTGACTTTCCTTACCAGAAAACAACCCTTGCTCGTAGGACCAAAAACTGCATGTGACTCAACTTCATTTAGGACTGGGAAACAAACGCTAGCTCACCTTAAAAGAAACACACTCTTCTTTTGAGAAAAGAGCACTCTTCTTCTCTACTGTGTTTCCTATAGGGCCAGTACAGTGAGCTTCCTCAGAACAAAAGAACTGTGCTTCCTACACACACGGGCCATATCTAGTTCAACTCTGCTTAGGAAACTGACAAGAACAGTAGCTCCTGTTCAGTCCAATACACTGTACTTGCTGCGAACAGACGCCAGTGCTATTTGTACTCTGTATGGCAATGGGAGCGCAATAGCCACTCTTCTTACCAAAAAACAACTCTTGCTCATAGGAATAGAAACTGCATGTGATTCAACTCCATTTAGGATTGGGAAAAAAACGCTACCTCGCCTTACAAGAAACACACTCTACTTTTGAGAAAAGAGCACTCTTCTATTCTACTGTGTTTCCTATAGGCCCAGAACAGTGAGCTTGCTCAGAACAAAAGAACTGTGCTTTCTACACACACGGGCCATATCTAGTTCAACTCTCCGTAGGAAACTGACAAGTGCAGTAGCTCCTCTTCAGTCCAATACACTGTACTTGCTGGGAACAGATGCGAGTGCTATATGCACTATGTATGGCAATGGGAGCGCAATAGTGACTTTCCTTACCAGAAAACAACCCTTGCTCATAGGACCAAAAACTGCATGTGACTCAACTTCCTTTAGGACTGGGAAACAAACGCTAGCTTACCTTAAAAGAAACACACTCTGCTTTTGAGAAAAGAGCACTCTTCTTCTCTACAGTGTTTCCTACAGGGCCAGAGGAGTGAGCTTGCTCAGAACAAAAGAACTGTGCTTCCTACACACACGGGCCATATCTAGTTCAATTCTGCTTAGGAAACTGACAAGAACAGTAGCTCCTGTTCAGTCCAATACACTGTACTTGCTAAGAACAGATGCGAGTGCTATTTGCACTATGTATGTCAATGGGAGCGCAATAGTGACTTTCCTTACCAGAAAACAACTCTTGCTCGTAGGACCAGAAACTGCATGTGATTCAACTCCATGTAGGACTGGGAAACAAACGCTAGCTCGCCTTACAAGAAACACACTCTGCTTTTGAGAAAAGAGCACTCTTCTACTCTACTCTGTTACCTATAGGGCCAGAACAGTGAGCTTGCTCAGAACAAAAGAACTGTGCTTCCTACACAGAGGGCCATATCTAGTTCAATTCTGCTTAGGAAACTGAAGAGAACAGTAGATCGTCTTCAGTCCAATACACTGTACATGCTGCGAACAGACGCCAGTGCTATTTGCACTGTGTATGGCAATGGGAGCACAATAGTGACTCTTCTTACCAATAAACAACTCTTGCTCGTAGGAATAGAAAGTGCATGTAATTCAACTCCATTTAGGACTGGGAAACAAACGCTACCTCGCCTTACAAGAAACACACTCTCCTTTTGAGAAAAGAGCATTCATGAACTCTACTGTGTTTCCTATAAGGCCAGAACAGTGAGCTTGCTCAGAACAAAAGAACTGTGCTTCCTACACACACGGGCCATATCTAGTTCAACTCTGCTTAGGAAACTGACAAGAACATTAGCTCCTCTTCAGTCCAATACAGTGTACTTACTGGGAACAGATGCGAGTGCTACTTGCACTGTGTATGGCAGTGGGAGTGCAATAGTGACTCTTCTTACCAGAAAACAACTCTTGCTCATAGGACCAGAAACTGCATGTGATTCAACTCCATTTAGGACTGGGAAACAAACGCTAGTTCACCTCACAAGAAACACAATCTGCTTTTGTGAAAAGAGCACTCTTCTACTCTACTGTATTTCCTATAGGGCCAGAACAGTGAGCTTGCTCAGAACAAAAGAACTGTGCTTCCTAGACACACGGGCCATATCTAGTTCAACTCTGCTTAGGAAACTGACAAGAACAGTAGCTCCTCTTCAGTCCAATACACTGTACTTGCTGGGAACAGACGTGAGTGCTGTTTGCACTGTGTATGGCAATGGGAACACAATAGTGTCTCTTCTTACCAGAAAACAACCCTTGCTCGTGGCACCAGAAACTGCATGTGATTCAACTCCATTTAGGACTGGGAAACAAATGCTAGCTCGCCTTACAAGAAACACACTCTCCTTTTGAGAAAAGAGCACTCATGAACTCTACTGTGTTACCTATAGGGCCAGTACAGTGAGCTTGCTCAGAACAAAAGAACTGTGCTTCCTACACACAGGGCCAAATCTAGTTCCATTCTGCTTAGGAAACTGACAAGAACAGTAGATCCTCTTCAGTCCAATACACTGTACATGCTGGGAACAGACGCCAGTGCTATTTGCCCCGTGTATGACAATGGGAGCGCAATAGTGACTCTTCTTATGAGAAAACAACTCTTGCTCATTGGACTAGAAACTACATGTGATTCAACTAAATTTAGGACTGGGAAACAAACGCTAGCTTGCGTTACGAGAAACACACTCTGCTTTTGAGAAAAGGGCACTCTTCTACTCTACTGTGTTTCCTATGGTGTCCCAACAGTGAGCTTGCTCAGAAGAAAAGAACTGTGCTTCCTACACACGGGCCATATCTAGTTCAACTCTCCTTAGGAAACTGACAAGTGCAGTAGCTCCTCTTCAGTCCAATACACTGTACTTGCTGGGAACAGACGCGAGTGCTATATGCACTATGTATGGCAATGGGAGCGCAATAGTGACTTTCCTTACCAGAAAACAACCCTTGCTCGTAGCACCAAAAACTGCATGTGACTCAACTTCATTTAGGACTGGGAAACAAACGCTAGCTTACCTTAAAAGAAACACACTCTTCTTTTGAGAAAAGAGCACTCTTCTTCTCTACTGTGTTTCCTATAGGGCCAGTACAGTGAGCTTGCTCAGAACAAAAGAACTGTGCTTCCTACACACACGGGCCATATCTAGTTCAACTCTGCTTAGGAAACTGACAAGAACAGTAGCTCCTGTTCAGTCCAATACACTGTACTTGCTGCGAACAGACGCCAGTGCTATTTGTACTGTGTATGGCAATGGGAGCGCAATAGCCACTCTTCTTACCAAAAAACAACTCTTGCTCATAGGAATAGAAACTGCATGTGATTCAACTCCATTTAGGACTGGGAAAAAAACGCTACCTCGCCTTACAAGAAACACACTCTACTTTTGAGAAAAGAGCACTCTTCTATTCTACTGTGTTTCCTATAGGCCCAGAACAGTGAGCTTGCTTAGAACAAAAGAACTGTGCTTTCTACACACACGGGCCATATCTAGTTCAATTCTGCTTAGGAAACTGACAAGAACATTAGATCCTCTTCAGTCCAATACACTGTACATGCTGGGAACAGACGCCAGTGCTATTTGCCCTTTGTATGACAATGGGAGCGCATTAGTGACTCTTCTTACCAGAAAACAACTCTTGCTCATTGGACCAGAAACTGCATGTGATTCAACTCCATTTAGGACTGGGAAACAAACGCTAGCAGGCTTACAAGAAACAAACTCTGCTTTTGAGAAAAGGGCTCTCTTCTACTCTACTGTGTTTCCTATGGGGTCTGAACAGTGAGCTTGCTCAGAAGAAAAGAACTGTGCTTCCTACACACACGGGCCATATCTAGTTCAACTCTCCGTAGGAAACTGACAAGTGCAGTAGCTCCTCTTCAGTCCAATACACTGTACTTGCTGGGAACAGACGCGAGTGCTATATGCATTATGTATGGCAATGGGAGCGCAATAGTGACTTTCCTTACCAGAAAACAACCCTTGCTCATAGGACCAAAAACTGCATGTGACTCAACTTCCTTTAGGACTGGGAAACAAATGCTAGCTTACCTTAAAAGAAACACACTCTGCTTTTGAGAAAAGAGCACTCTTCTTCTCTACAGTGTTTCCTACAGGGCCAGAACAGTGAGCTTGCTCAGAACAAAAGAACTGTGCTTCCTACACACACGGGCCATATCTAGTTCAACTCTGCTTAGGAAACTGACAAGAACAGTAGCTCCTGTTCAGTCCAATACACTGTACCTTGCTGGGAACAGATGTGAGTGCTATTTGCACTGTGTATGGCAATGGGAGCACAATAGTGACTCTTCTTACCAGAAAACAACTCTTGCTCGTAGGACCAGAACCTGCATGGGATTCAACTCCATTTCTGACTGGGAAACAACCACTAGCTCGCCTTACAAGAAACCCACTCTGCTTTTGAGAAAGAGAACTCTTCTACTCTAATGTGTTTCCATGTGGTCCGAACAGTGAGCTTGCTCAGAACAAAAGAACTGTGCTTCCTTCACACACGGGCCATATCTAGTTCAACTCTGCTTAGGAAACTGACAAGAACAGTAGCTCCTCTTCAGTCCAATACACTGTACTTGCTGCGAACAGACGCCAGTGCTATGTACTGTGTAGTCCAATGGGAGCGCAATAGTGACTCTTCTTACCAGAAAACAACTCTTGCTCGCAGGAAGAGAAACTGTATGTGATTCAAATCCATTTAGGACTGGGAAACAAATGCTACCTCGCCCTACAAGAAACACACTCTACTTTTGAGAAAAGAGCACTCTTCTACTCTACTGTGTTTCCTATAGGGCCAGAACAGTGAGCTTGCTCAGAACAAAAGAACTGTGCTTCCTACACACACGGCCATATCTAGTTCAACTCTGCTTAGGAAACTGACAAGAACAGTGGCTCCTCTTCATCCAATACACTGTACTTGCTGGGAAGAGACGTGAGTGCTATTTGTACTGTGTATGGCAATGGGAACGCAATAGTGACTCTTCTTACCAGAAAACAACTCTTGCCTGTAGGTCCAGAAACTGCATAGGATTCAACTCCATTTAGGACTGGGAACAAATGCTAGCTCGCCTTACAAGAAACACACTTTGCTTTTGAGAAAAGAGCACTCTTCTACTCTACTGTGTTTCCTATGGGGTCCGAACAGAGAGCTGGCTCAGAACAAAAGAACTGTGCTTCCTACATACACGGGCCATATCTAGTTCAACTCTGCTTAGGAAACTGACAAGAACAGTAGATCCTCTTCAGTCCAATACACTGTACATGCTGGGAACAGACGCCAGTGCCATTTGCCCTGTGTATGACAATGGGAGCACATAGTGACTCTTCTTACCAGAAAACAACTCTTGCTTTTAGGACCAGAAACTGCATGGGATTCAACTCCATTTCGGACTGGGAAACTAACGCTAATTCGCCTTACAAGAAACACAATCTGCTTTTGAGAAAAGAGCACTCTTCTACTCTAATGTGTTTCCTATGGGGTCTGAACAGTGAGCTTGCTCAGAACAAAAGAACTGTGCTTCCTACACACACGGGCCATATCTAGTTCAACTCTGCTTAGGAAACTGACAAGAACACTAGCTCCTCTTCAGACCAATACACTGTACTTGTTGGAAGCAGACACGAGTGCTATTTGTACTGTGTATGTCAATGGGAGCGCAATAGTGACTTTCCTTACCAGAAAACAACTCTTGCTCCTAGGACCAGAAACTGCATGTGATTCAACTCCATTTAGAACTTGGAAACAAACGCTAGCTCGCCTTATAAGAAACACACTCTGCTTATGACAAAAGTGCACTCTTCTACTCTACTGTGTTACCTATAGGGCCAGAACAGTGAGCTTGCTCAAAACGAAAGAACTGTGCTTCCTACACACAGGGCCAAATCTAGTTCCATTCTGCTTAGGAAACTGACAAGAACAGTAGTTCCTCTTCAGTCCAATACACTGTACATGCTGGGAACAGACGCCAGTGCTATTTGCCCTGTGTATGACAATGGGAGCCCAATAGTGACTCTTCTTACCAGAAAACAAGTCTTGCTCATAGGACCAGAAACTGCATGTGATTCATTTCCATTTAGGACTGGGAAACAAACGCTAGCTCGCCTTACAAGAAACACACTCTGCTTTGGAGAAAATGCACTCTTCTACTCTACTGTGTTTCCTATGGGGTCCGAACAGTGAGCTTGCTCAGAACAAAAGTACTGTGCTTCCTACACACTCGGGCCATATCTAGTTCAACTCTGCTTAGGAAACTGACAAGAGCAGTAGCTCCTCTTCAGTCCAATACACTGTACTTGCCTGAAACAGACGCGAATGCTATTTACAATATGTATGGCAATGGGAGCGCAATAGTGACTTTCCTTACCAGAAAACAACTCTTGCGCTTAGGACCAGAAACTGCATGTGATTCAACTCTATTTAGGACTGGGAAATAAATGCTAGCTCGCCTTACAAGAAACACACTCTGCTTTTGAGAAAAGAGCACTCTTCTACTCTACTGGGTTTCCTATGGGTTCCGAACAGTGAGCTTGCTCAGAACCAAAAAACTGTGCTTCCTACACACACGGGCCATATCTAGTTCAACTCTCCTTAGGAAACTGAAAGAACAGTAGCTCCTCTTCAGTCCATTGCACTGTACTTCCTGTGAACAGAAACGAGTTCTATTTGCTCTGTGTATGGTAATGGGATCGCAATAGTGACTTTCCTTACCAGAAAACAACTCTTGCTCGTAGGACCAGAAACTGCATGGGATTCAATTCCTTTTCTGACTGGGAAACAAACACTAGCTCGCCTTACAAGAAACACACTCTGCTTTTGACAAAAGAACACTCTTCTACTCTACTGTGTTTCCATATGGTCCGAACAGTGAGCTTGCTCAGAACAAAAGAACTGTGCTTCCTACACACACGGGCCATATCTAGTTCAACTCTGCTTAGGAAACTGACAAGAACAGTAGCTCCTCTTCAGTCCAATACACTGTACTTGCTGCGAACAGACGCCAGTGCTATTTGCACTGTGTATGGCAATGGGAGCGCAATAGTGACTCTTCTTACCAGAAAACAACTCTTGCTCATAGGAATAGAAACTGTATGTGATTCAACTCCATTTAGGACTTGGAAACAAACGCTAGCTCGCCTTACAAGAAAAACACTCTGATTATGAGAAAAGAGCACTCTTCTACTCTACTCTTTTACCTACAGGGCCAGAACAGTGAGCTTGCTCAGAACAAAAGAACTGTGCTTAATACACACAGGGCCATATCTAGTTCCATTCTGCTTAGGAAACTGACAAGAACAGTAGATCCTCTTCAGTCCAATACACTGTACATGCTGGGAACAGACGCCAGTGCTATTTGCCCTGTGTATGACAATGGGATCCCAATAGTGACTCTTCTTACCAGAAAACAACTCTTGCTCGTAGGACCAGATACTGCATGGGATTCAACTCCATTGAGGACTGGAAAACAAACGCTAGTTCACCTTACCAGGAACACAATATACTTTTGAGAAAAGAGCACTCTTCTACTCTAATGTGTTTCCTATGGGGTCCTAACAGTGAGCTTGCTCAGAACAAAAGAACTGTGCTACATACACACATGCACCATATCTAGTTCAACTCTGCTTAGGAAACTGACAAAAACAGTAGCTCCTCTTCAGTCCAATACACTGTACTTGTTGCAAACAGACGCCAGTGCTATTTGCACTGTGTATGGCAATGGGAGCACAATAGTGACTCTTCTTACCATAAAACAACTCTTGCTCGTAGGAATAGAAACTGCATGTGATTCAACTCCATTTAGGACTGGGAAACAAACACTAGCTCGCCTTACAAGAAACACACTCTACTTTTGAGAAAAGAGCACTCTTCTACTTTATTGTGTTTCCGATAGGGCCAGAACAGTGAGCTTGCTCAGAAGAAAAGAACTGTGCTTCCTGCACACACGGGCCATATCTAGTTCAACTCTGCTTAGGAAACTGAGAAGAACAGTGGCTCCTCTTCAGTCCAATACAGTGTACTTGCTGGGAACAGACGTGAGTGCTATTTGCACTGTGTATGGCAATGGGAACCCAATAGTGACTCTTCTTACGAGAAAACAACTCTTGCTTGTAGGACCAGAAACTGCATGGCATTCAACTCCATTTAGGACTGGGAAGCAAATGCTAGCTCGCCTTACAAGAAACACACTCTGCTTTTGAGAAAAGAGCACTCTTCTACACTACTGTGTTTCCTATAGGCCCAGAACAGTGAGCTTGCTCAGAACAAAAGAACTGTGCTTCCTACACACACGGGCCATATCTAGTTCAATTCTGCTTAGGAAACTGACAAGAACAGTAGATCCTCTTCAGTCCAATACAATGTACATGCTGGGATCAGTCGCCAGTGCTATTTGCCCTGTTCATGACAATGGGAGTGCAATAGTGACTCTTCTTACCAGAAAACAACTCTTGCTCATAGGACCAGAATCTGCATGTGATTCAACTCCATTTAGGACTGGAAAACAAATGCTAGCTCGCCTTACAAGAAACACACTCTGCTTTTGAGAAAAGGGCACTCTTCTACTCTACTGTTTTTCCTATGGGGTCCGAACAGTGAGCTTGTTCAGAACAAAAGAACTGTGCTTCCTACACACACGGGCCATATCTAGTACAACTCTCCTTAGAAAACTGACAAGAGCAGTAGCTCCTCTTCAGTCCAATACACTGTACTTGCAGGGAACAGACGCGAGTGCTATTTGCACTATGTATGGCAATGGGAGCGCAATAGTGACTTTCCTTACCAGAAAACAACTGTTGCTCGTAGGACCAAAAACGGCATGTGACTCAACTTCATTTAGGAGTGGGAAACAAACGCTAGCTCACCTTACAAGAAACACACTCTGCTTTTGAGAAAAGAGCACTCTTCTTCTCTACTGTGTTTTCTATAGGGCCAGTACAGTGAGCTTGCTCAGAACAAGAGAACTGTGCTTCCTACACACAGGGGCCATATCTAGTTAAACTCTGCTTAGGAAACTGACAAGAACATTAGCTCCTGTTCTGTCCAATACACTGTATTTGCTGGGAACAGACGCGAGTGCTATTTGTACTGTATATGACAATGGGAGCACAACAGTGACTCTTCTTAACAAAAAAATCTCTTGCTCGTACGACCAGATACTGCCTGGGGTTCAACTCCATTTCTGACTGGGAAACAAACAGTAGCTCGCCTTACAAGAAACACACTCTGCTTTTGAGAAAAGAGCACTCTTCTACTCTACTGTGTTTCCACATGGTCCTAACAGTGAGCTTGCTCAAAACAAAAGAACTGTGTGTCCTACACACACGGGCCATATCTAGTTCAACTCTGCTTAAGAAACTCACAAGAGCAGTAGCTCCTCCTCAGTCCAATACACTATACTTGCCTGAAAGAGACGCGAATGCTATTTGCACTATGTATGGCAATGGGAGCGCAATAGTGACTTTCCTTACCAGGAAACAACTCTTGCGCGTAGGACCAGAAACTGCATGGGATTGAATGCTTTTCTGACTGGGAAACAAACATTAGCTCGCCTTACAAGAAACACACTCTGCTTTTGAGAAAAGAGCACTCTTCTACTCAACTGTGTTTCCTATGGGGTCCGAACAGAGAGCTGGCTCAGAACAAAAGAACTGTGCTTCCTACACACAGGGCCATATCTTGTTCAACTCTGCTTAGGAAACTGACAAGAACAGTAGATCCTCTAAAGTCCAACACACTGTACATGCTGGGAACAGACGCTAGTGCCATTTGCCCTGTGTATGACAATGGGAGCTCAATAGTGACTCTTCTTACCATAAAAAAACTCTTGCTCGTAGGACCAGATACTGCATGGGATTCAACTCCATTGAGGACTGGAAATCAATCGCTAGCTCGTCTTACAAGAAACACAATCTACTTTTGAGAAAAGAGCACTCTTCTACTCTAATGTTTTTCCTATGGGGTCCGAACAGTGAGCTTGCTCAGAACAAAAGAACTGTGCTACATACACACACGGGCCATATCTAGTTCAATTCTGCTTAGGAAACTGACAAGAACAGTAGATCCTCTAAAGTCCAATACACTGTACATGCTGGGAACAGACGCCAGTGCTATTTGTCCTGTGTATGACAATGGGAGCTCAATAGTGACTGTTCTTACCAGAAAACAACTCTTGCTCATAGGACCAGAAACTGCATGTGATTCAACTCCATTTAGGACTGCGAAATAAATGCTAGCTCGCCTTACAAGAAACACACTCTGCTTTTGAGAAAAGAGCACTCTTCTACACTACTGGGTTTTCTATGTGGTCCTAACAGTGAGCTTGCTCAGAACAAAAGAACTGTGCTTCCTACACACGGGCCATATCTAGTTCAACTCTGCTTAGGAAACTGACAAGAACAGTAGCTCCTCTTTAGTCCATTGCACTGTACTTCCTGGGAACAGACAGGAGTGCTATTTGCTCTGTGCATGGTAATGGGATCACAATAGTGACTTTCCTTACCAGAAAACAACTCTTGCACGTAGGATCAGAAACTGCCTGGGATTGAACTCCTTTTCTGACTGGGAAACAAACACTAGCTCGCGTTACAAGAAACACACTCTGCTTTTGAGAAAAGAGCACTCTTCTACTCAACAGTGTTTCTTATGGGGTCCGAACAGAGAGTTGGCTCTGAACAAAAGAAGTGTGCTTCCTACATATACGGGCCATATCTATTTCAATTCTGCTTAGGAAACTGACAAGAACAGTAGATCCTCTTCAGTCCAATAAACTGTACATGCTGGGAACAGACGCCAGTGCTGTTTGCCCTGTGTATGGCAATGAGAGCACAATAGTGACTCTTCTTACCAGTAAACAACTCTTGCTTGTAGGAATAGAAAGTGCTTTGATTCAACTCCATTTAGGACTGGGAAACAAACGCTACCTCGCTTTACAAGAAACACACTCTACTTTTGAGAAAAGAGCACTCTTCTACTCTACTGTGTTTCCTATAGGCCCAGAACAGTGAGCTTGCTCAGAACAAAAGAACTGTGCTTCCTACACACACAGGCCATATCTAGTTCAACTCTGCTTAGGAAACTGACAAGAACAGTATATCCTCTTCAGTCCAATACACTGTACTTGCTGGGAACAGACGTGAGTGCTATTTGCACTGTGTATGGCAATGGGAACACAATAGTGACTCTTCTTACCAGAAAACAACTCTTGCTTGTGGGACCAGAAACTGCATGTGATTCAACTCCACTTAGGACTGGGATACATACGCTAGCTCGCCTTACAAGAAACACACCCTGATTTTGAGAAAAGAGCACTCTTCTACTCTATTGTCTTTCCTATAGGCCCAGAACAGTGAGATTGCTCAGAACAAAAGAGCTGTGCTTCCTACACACACGCGCCATATCTAGTTCAATTCTGCTTAGGAAACTGACAAGAACAGTAGATCCTCTTCAGTCCAATACACTGTACATGCTGGGAACAGATGCCAGTGCTATTTGCCCTGTGTATGACAATGGGAGTGCAATAGTGACTCTTTTTACCAGAAAACAACTCTTGCTCATAGGACCAGACTGCATGGGATTCTACTCCATTTAGGACTGGGAAAGAAACGCTAGTTCGCCTTACAAGAAACACAATCTGCTTTTGAGAAAAGAGCACTCTTCTACTCTAATGTGTTTCCTATACGCCCAGAACAGTGTGCTTGCTCAGAACAAAAGAACTGTGCTTCCTACACACATGGGCCATATCTAGTTCAACTCTGCTTAGGAAACTGACAAGAACCGTAGCTCCTCTTCAGTCCAATACACTGTACTTGCTGGGAACAGACGCGAGTGCTATGTGCAGTATGTATGGCAATGGGAGCGCAATAGTGACTTTCCTTACCAGAAAACAACTCTTGCTCGTAGGACCAAAAACTGCATGTGACTCAACTTCATTTAGGACTGGGAAACAAACACTAGCTCACCTTACAAGAAACACACTCTGCTTTTTAAAAGAGCACCCTTCTTCTCTACTGTGTTTCCTAAAGAGCCAGTACAGTGAGCTTGCTCAGAACAAAAGAACTGTGCTTCCTACACACACGGGCCATATCTAGTTCAACTCTGCTTAGGAAACTGACAAGAACAGTAGCTCTCGTTCAATGTAATACACTGTATTTGCTGGGAACAGACGCGAGTGCTATTTGAACTGTGTATGGTAATGGTAGCACAATAGTGACTCTTCTTAACAGAAAGAAACTCTTGCTCGTAGGACCAGAAACTGCATGGGATTCAACTCCATTTCTGACTGGGAAACAAACACTAGCTCGCCTTACAAGAAACACACTCTGCTTTTGAGAAAAGAGCACTCTTCTACTCTACTGTGTTTCCATATGGTCTGAACAGTGAGCTTGCTCAGAACAAAAGAACTGTGCTTCCTACACACACGGGCCATATCTAGTTCAATTCTGCTTAGGAAACTGACAAGAACAGTGTCTCCTCTTCAGTCCAATACACTGTACTTGCTGGGAACAGACTTGAGTGCTATTTGCACTGTGTATGGCAATGGGAACGCAATAGTGACTCTTCTTACCAGAAAACAACTCTTGCTCGTAGGACCAAAAACTGCATGTGACTCAACTTCATTTAGGACTGGGAAACAAACGCTAGCTCACCTTACAAGAAACACACTCTGCTTTTTAAAAGAGCACTCTTCTTCTCTACTGTGTTTCCTAAAGAGCCAGTACAGTGAGCTTGCTCAGAACAAAAGAACTGTGCTTCCTACACACACGGGCCATATCTAGTTCAACTCTGCTTAGGAAACTGACAAGAACAGTAGCTCTCGTTCAATCTAATACACTGTATTTGCTGGGAACAGACGCAAGTGCTATTTGCACTGTGTATGGCAATGGTAGCACAATAGTGACTCTTCTTAACAGAAAGAAACTCTTGCACTTAGGACCAGAAACTGCATGTGATTCAACTCTATTTAGGACTGGGAAATAAATGCTAGCTCGCCTTACAAGAAACACACTCTGCTTTTGAGAAAAGAGCACTCTTCTACTCTACTGGGTTTCCTATGGGGTCCGAACAGTGAGCTTGCTCAGAACCAAAAAACTGTGCTTCCTACACACACGGGCCATATCTAGTTCAACTCTCCTTAGGAAACTGACAAGAACAGTAGCTCCTCTTCAGTCCATTGCACTGTACTTCCTGTGAACAGAAACGAGTGCTATTTGCTCTGTGTATGGTAATGGGATCGCAATAGTGACTTTCCTTACCAGAAAACAACTCTTGCTCGTAGGACCAGAAAGTGCATGGGATTCAACTCCTTTTCTGACTGGGAAACAAACGCTAGCTCGCCTTACAAGAAACACACTCTGCTTTTGACAAAAGAACACTCTTCTACTCTACTGTGTTTCCATATGGTCCGAACAGTGAGCTTGCTCAGAACAAAAGAACTGTGCTTCCTACACACGGGCCATATCTAGTTCAACTCTGCTTAGGAAACTGACAAGAACAGTAGCTCCTCTTCAGTCCAATACACTGTACTTGCTGCGAACAGACGCCAGTGCTATTTGCACTGTGTATGGCAATGGGAGCGCAATAGTGACTCTTCTTACCAGAAAACAACTCTTGCTCATAGGAATAGAAACTGTATGTGATTCAACTCCATTTAGGACTTGGAAACAAACGCTAGCTCGACTTACAAGAAAAACACTCTGATTATGAGAAAAGAGCACTCTTCTACTCTACTGTTTTACCTACAGGGCCAGAACAGTGAGCTTGCTCAGAACAAAAGAACTGTGCTTAATACACACAGGGCCATATCTAGTTCCATTCTGCTTAGGAAACTGACAAGAACAGTAGATCCTCTTCAGTCCAATACACTGTACATGCTGGGAACAGACGCCAGTGCTATTTGCCCTGTGTATGACAATGGGATCCCAATAGTGACTCTTCTTACCAGAAAACAACTCTTGCTCGTAGGACCAGATACTGCATGGGATTCAACTCCATTGAAGACTGGAAAACAAACGCTAGTTCACCTTACCAGGAACACAATATACTTTTGAGAAAAGAGCACTCTTCTACTCTAATGTGTTTCCTATGGGGTCCTAACAGTGAGCTTGCTCAGAACAAAAGAACTGTGCTACATACACACATGCACCATATCTAGTTCAACTCTGCTTAGGAAACTGACAAAAACAGTAGCTCCTCTTCAGTCCAATACACTGTACTAGTTGCGAACAGACGCCAGTGCTATTTGCACTGTGTATGGCAATGGGAGCACAATAGTGACTCTTCTTACCATAAAACAACTCTTGCTCGTAGGAATAGAAACTGCATGTGATTCAACTCCATTTAGGACTGGGAAACAAACACTAGCTCGCCTTACAAGAAACACACTCTACTTTTGAGAAAAGAGCACTCTTCTACTTTATTGTGTTTCCTATAGGGCCAGAACAGTGAGCTTGCTCAGAAGAAAAGAACTGTGCTTCCTACACACACGGGCCATATCTAGTTCAACTCTGCTTAGGAAACTGAGAAGAACAGTGGCTCCTCTTCAGTCCAATACAGTGTACTTGCTGGGAACAGACGTGAGTGCTATTTGCACTGTGTATGGCAATGGGAACCCAATAGTGACTCTTCTTACGAGAAAACAACTCTTGCTTGTAGGACCAGAAACTGCATGGCATTCAACTCCATTTAGGACTGGGAAGCAAATGCTAGCTCGCCTTACAAGAAACACACTCTGCTTTTGAGAAAAGAGCACTCTTCTACACTACTGTGTTTCCTATAGGCCCAGAACAGTGAGCTTGCTCAGAACAAAAGAACTGTGCTTCCTACACACACGGGCCATATCTAGTTCAATTCTGCTTAGGAAACTGACAAGAACAGTAGATCCTCTTCAGTCCAATACAATGTACATGCTGGGATCAGTCGCCAGTGCTATTTGCCCTGTTTTTGACAATGGGAGTGCAATAGTGACTCTTCTTACCAGAAAACAACTCTTGCTCATAGGACCAGAATCTGCATGTGATTCAACTCCATTTAGGACTGGAAAACAAATGCTAGCTCGCCTTACAAGAAACACACTCTGCTTTTGAGAAAAGGGCACTCTTCTACTCTACTGTGTTTCCTATAAGGCCAGAACAGTGAGCTTGCTCAGAACAAAAGAACTGTGCTTCCTACACACACAGGCCATATCTAGTTCAACTCTGCTTAGGAAACTGACAAGAACAGTATATCCTCTTCAGTCCAATACACTGTACTTGCTGGGAACAGACGTGAGTGCTATTTGCACTGTGTATGGCAATGGGAACACAATAGTGACTCTTCTTACCAGAAAACAACTCTTGCTTGTGGGACCAGAAACTGCATGTGATTCAACTCCACTTAGGACTGGGATACATACGCTAGCTCGCCTTACAAGAAACACACCCTGATTTTGAGAAAAGAGCACTCTTCTACTCTATTGTCTTTCCTATAGGCCCAGAACAGTGAGCTTGCTCAGAACAAAAGAGCTGTGCTTCCTACACACACGCGCCATATCTAGTTCAATTCTGCTTAGGAAACTGACAAGAACAGTAGATCCTCTTCAGTCCAATACACTGTACATGCTGGGAACAGATGCCAGTGCTATTTGCCCTGTGTATGACAATGGGAGTGCAATAGTGACTCTTTTTACCAGAAAACAACTCTTGCTCATAGGACCAGACTGCATGGGATTCTACTCCATTTAGGACTGGGAAAGAAACGCTAGTTCGCCTTACAAGAAACACAATCTGCTTTTGAGAAAAGAGCACTCTTCTACTCTAATGTGTTTCCTATACGCCCAGAACAGTGAGCTTGCTCAGAACAAAAGAACTGTGCTTCCTACACACATGGGCCATATCTAGTTCAACTCTGCTTAGGAAACTGACAAGAACCGTAGCTCCTCTTCAGTCCAATACACTGTACTTGCTGGGAACAGACGCGAGTGCTATGTGCAGTATGTATGGCAATGGGAGCGCAATAGTGACTTTCCTTACCAGAAAACAACTCTTGCTCGTAGGACCAAAAACTGCATGTGACTCAACTTCATTTAGGACTGGGAAACAAACACTAGCTCACCTTACAAGAAACACACTCTGCTTTTTAAAAGAGCACTCTTCTTCTCTACTGTGTTTCCTAAAGAGCCAGTACAGTGAGCTTGCTCAGAACAAAAGAACTGTGCTTCCTACACACACGGGCCATATCTAGTTCAACTCTGCTTAGGAAACTGACAAGAACAGTAGCTCTCGTTCAATGTAATACACTGTATTTGCTGGGAACAGACGCGAGTGCTATTTGAACTGTGTATGGTAATGGTAGCACAATAGTGACTCTTCTTAACAGAAAGAAACTCTTGCTCGTAGGACCAGAAACTGCATGGGATTCAACTCCATTTCTGACTGGGAAACAAACACTAGCTCGCCTTACAAGAAACACACTCTGCTTTTGAGAAAAGAGCACTCTTCTACTCTACTGTGTTTCCATATGGTCTGAACAGTGAGCTTGCTCAGAACAAAAGAACTGTGCTTCCTACACACACGGGCCATATCTAGTTCAATTCTGCTTAGGAAACTGACAAGAACAGTGTCTCCTCTTCAGTCCAATACACTGTACTTGCTGGGAACAGACTTGAGTGCTATTTGCACTGTGTATGGCAATGGGAACGCAATAGTGACTCTTCTTACCAGAAAACAACTCTTGCTCGTAGGACCAAAAACTGCATGTGACTCAACTTCATTTAGGACTGGGAAACAAACGCTAGCTCACCTTACAAGAAACACACTCTGCTTTTTAAAAGAGCACTCTTCTTCTCTACTGTGTTTCCTAAAGAGCCAGTACAGTGAGCTTGCTCAGAACAAAAGAACTGTGCTTCCTACACACACGGGCCATATCTAGTTCAACTCTGCTTAGGAAACTGACAAGAACAGTAGCTCTCGTTCAATCTAATACACTGTATTTGCTGGGAACAGACGCAAGTGCTATTTGCACTGTGTATGGCAATGGTAGCACAATAGTGACTCTTCTTAACAGAAAGAAACTCTTGCACTTAGGACCAGAAACTGCATGTGATTCAACTCTATTTAGGACTGGGAAATAAATGCTAGCTCGCCTTACAAGAAACACACTCTGCTTTTGAGAAAAGAGCACTCTTCTACTCTACTGGGTTTCCTATGGGGTCCGAACAGTGAGCTTGCTCAGAACCAAAAAACTGTGCTTCCTACACACACGGGCCATATCTAGTTCAACTCTCCTTAGGAAACTGACAAGAACAGTAGCTCCTCTTCAGTCCATTGCACTGTACTTCCTGTGAACAGAAACGAGTGCTATTTGCTCTGTGTATGGTAATGGGATCGCAATAGTGACTTTCCTTACCAGAAAACAACTCTTGCTCGTAGGACCAGAAAGTGCATGGGATTCAACTCCTTTTCTGACTGGGAAACAAACGCTAGCTCGCCTTACAAGAAACACACTCTGCTTTTGACAAAAGAACACTCTTCTACTCTACTGTGTTTCCATATGGTCCGAACAGTGAGCTTGCTCAGAACAAAAGAACTGTGCTTCCTACACACGGGCCATATCTAGTTCAACTCTGCTTAGGAAACTGACAAGAACAGTAGCTCCTCTTCAGTCCAATACACTGTACTTGCTGCGAACAGACGCCAGTGCTATTTGCACTGTGTATGGCAATGGGAGCGCAATAGTGACTCTTCTTACCAGAAAACAACTCTTGCTCATAGGAATAGAAACTGTATGTGATTCAACTCCATTTAGGACTTGGAAACAAACGCTAGCTCGACTTACAAGAAAAACACTCTGATTATGAGAAAAGAGCACTCTTCTACTCTACTGTTTTACCTACAGGGCCAGAACAGTGAGCTTGCTCAGAACAAAAGAACTGTGCTTAATACACACAGGGCCATATCTAGTTCCATTCTGCTTAGGAAACTGACAAGAACAGTAGATCCTCTTCAGTCCAATACACTGTACATGCTGGGAACAGACGCCAGTGCTATTTGCCCTGTGTATGACAATGGGATCCCAATAGTGACTCTTCTTACCAGAAAACAACTCTTGCTCGTAGGACCAGATACTGCATGGGATTCAACTCCATTGAAGACTGGAAAACAAACGCTAGTTCACCTTACCAGGAACACAATATACTTTTGAGAAAAGAGCACTCTTCTACTCTAATGTGTTTCCTATGGGGTCCTAACAGTGAGCTTGCTCAGAACAAAAGAACTGTGCTACATACACACATGCACCATATCTAGTTCAACTCTGCTTAGGAAACTGACAAAAACAGTAGCTCCTCTTCAGTCCAATACACTGTACTAGTTGCGAACAGACGCCAGTGCTATTTGCACTGTGTATGGCAATGGGAGCACAATAGTGACTCTTCTTACCATAAAACAACTCTTGCTCGTAGGAATAGAAACTGCATGTGATTCAACTCCATTTAGGACTGGGAAACAAACACTAGCTCGCCTTACAAGAAACACACTCTACTTTTGAGAAAAGAGCACTCTTCTACTTTATTGTGTTTCCTATAGGGCCAGAACAGTGAGCTTGCTCAGAAGAAAAGAACTGTGCTTCCTACACACACGGGCCATATCTAGTTCAACTCTGCTTAGGAAACTGAGAAGAACAGTGGCTCCTCTTCAGTCCAATACAGTGTACTTGCTGGGAACAGACGTGAGTGCTATTTGCACTGTGTATGGCAATGGGAACCCAATAGTGACTCTTCTTACGAGAAAACAACTCTTGCTTGTAGGACCAGAAACTGCATGGCATTCAACTCCATTTAGGACTGGGAAGCAAATGCTAGCTCGCCTTACAAGAAACACACTCTGCTTTTGAGAAAAGAGCACTCTTCTACACTACTGTGTTTCCTATAGGCCCAGAACAGTGAGCTTGCTCAGAACAAAAGAACTGTGCTTCCTACACACACGGGCCATATCTAGTTCAATTCTGCTTAGGAAACTGACAAGAACAGTAGATCCTCTTCAGTCCAATACAATGTACATGCTGGGATCAGTCGCCAGTGCTATTTGCCCTGTTTTTGACAATGGGAGTGCAATAGTGACTCTTCTTACCAGAAAACAACTCTTGCTCATAGGACCAGAATCTGCATGTGATTCAACTCCATTTAGGACTGGAAAACAAATGCTAGCTCGCCTTACAAGAAACACACTCTGCTTTTGAGAAAAGGGCACTCTTCTACTCTACTGTGTTTCCTATAAGGCCAGAACAGTGAGCTTGCTCAGAACAAAAGAACTGTGCTTCCTACACACACAGGCCATATCTAGTTCAACTCTGCTTAGGAAACTGACAAGAACAGTATATCCTCTTCAGTCCAATACACTGTACTTGCTGGGAACAGACGTGAGTGCTATTTGCACTGTGTATGGCAATGGGAACACAATAGTGACTCTTCTTACCAGAAAACAACTCTTGCTTGTGGGACCAGAAACTGCATGTGATTCAACTCCACTTAGGACTGGGATACATACGCTAGCTCGCCTTACAAGAAACACACCCTGATTTTGAGAAAAGAGCACTCTTCTACTCTATTGTCTTTCCTATAGGCCCAGAACAGTGAGCTTGCTCAGAACAAAAGAGCTGTGCTTCCTACACACACGCGCCATATCTAGTTCAATTCTGCTTAGGAAACTGACAAGAACAGTAGATCCTCTTCAGTCCAATACACTGTACATGCTGGGAACAGATGCCAGTGCTATTTGCCCTGTGTATGACAATGGGAGTGCAATAGTGACTCTTTTTACCAGAAAACAACTCTTGCTCATAGGACCAGACTGCATGGGATTCTACTCCATTTAGGACTGGGAAAGAAACGCTAGTTCGCCTTACAAGAAACACAATCTGCTTTTGAGAAAAGAGCACTCTTCTACTCTAATGTGTTTCCTATACGCCCAGAACAGTGAGCTTGCTCAGAACAAAAGAACTGTGCTTCCTACACACATGGGCCATATCTAGTTCAACTCTGCTTAGGAAACTGACAAGAACCGTAGCTCCTCTTCAGTCCAATACACTGTACTTGCTGGGAACAGACGCGAGTGCTATGTGCAGTATGTATGGCAATGGGAGCGCAATAGTGACTTTCCTTACCAGAAAACAACTCTTGCTCGTAGGACCAAAAACTGCATGTGACTCAACTTCATTTAGGACTGGGAAACAAACACTAGCTCACCTTACAAGAAACACACTCTGCTTTTTAAAAGAGCACTCTTCTTCTCTACTGTGTTTCCTAAAGAGCCAGTACAGTGAGCTTGCTCAGAACAAAAGAACTGTGCTTCCTACACACACGGGCCATATCTAGTTCAACTCTGCTTAGGAAACTGACAAGAACAGTAGCTCTCGTTCAATGTAATACACTGTAATTGCTGGGAACAGACGCGAGTGCTATTTGAACTGTGTATGGTAATGGTAGCACAATAGTGACTCTTCTTAACAGAAAGAAACTCTTGCTCGTAGGACCAGAAACTGCATGGGATTCAACTCCATTTCTGACTGGGAAACAAACACTAGCTCGCCTTACAAGAAACACACTCTGCTTTTGAGAAAAGAGCACTCTTCTACTCTACTGTGTTTCCATATGGTCTGAACAGTGAGCTTGCTCAGAACAAAAGAACTGTGCTTCCTACACACACGGGCCATATCTAGTTCAATTCTGCTTAGGAAACTGACAAGAACAGTGTCTCCTCTTCAGTCCAATACACTGTACTTGCTGGGAACAGACTTGAGTGCTATTTGCACTGTGTATGGCAATGGGAACGCAATAGTGACTCTTCTTACCAGAAAACAACTCTTGCTCGTAGGACCAAAAACTGCATGTGACTCAACTTCATTTAGGACTGGGAAACAAACGCTAGCTCACCTTACAAGAAACACACTCTGCTTTTTAAAAGAGCACTCTTCTTCTCTACTGTGTTTCCTAAAGAGCCAGTACAGTGAGCTTGCTCAGAACAAAAGAACTGTGCTTCCTACACACACGGGCCATATCTAGTTCAACTCTGCTTAGGAAACTGACAAGAACAGTAGCTCTCGTTCAATCTAATACACTGTATTTGCTGGGAACAGACGCAAGTGCTATTTGCACTGTGTATGGCAATGGTAGCACAATAGTGACTCTTCTTAACAGAAAGAAACTCTTGCACTTAGGACCAGAAACTGCATGTGATTCAACTCTATTTAGGACTGGGAAATAAATGCTAGCTCGCCTTACAAGAAACACACTCTGCTTTTGAGAAAAGAGCACTCTTCTACTCTACTGGGTTTCCTATGGGGTCCGAACAGTGAGCTTGCTCAGAACCAAAAAACTGTGCTTCCTACACACACGGGCCATATCTAGTTCAACTCTCCTTAGGAAACTGACAAGAACAGTAGCTCCTCTTCAGTCCATTGCACTGTACTTCCTGTGAACAGAAACGAGTGCTATTTGCTCTGTGTATGGTAATGGGATCGCAATAGTGACTTTCCTTACCAGAAAACAACTCTTGCTCGTAGGACCAGAAAGTGCATGGGATTCAACTCCTTTTCTGACTGGGAAACAAACGCTAGCTCGCCTTACAAGAAACACACTCTGCTTTTGACAAAAGAACACTCTTCTACTCTACTGTGTTTCCATATGGTCCGAACAGTGAGCTTGCTCAGAACAAAAGAACTGTGCTTCCTACACACGGGCCATATCTAGTTCAACTCTGCTTAGGAAACTGACAAGAACAGTAGCTCCTCTTCAGTCCAATACACTGTACTTGCTGCGAACAGACGCCAGTGCTATTTGCACTGTGTATGGCAATGGGAGCGCAATAGTGACTCTTCTTACCAGAAAACAACTCTTGCTCATAGGAATAGAAACTGTATGTGATTCAACTCCATTTAGGACTTGGAAACAAACGCTAGCTCGACTTACAAGAAAAACACTCTGATTATGAGAAAAGAGCACTCTTCTACTCTACTGTTTTACCTACAGGGCCAGAACAGTGAGCTTGCTCAGAACAAAAGAACTGTGCTTAATACACACAGGGCCATATCTAGTTCCATTCTGCTTAGGAAACTGACAAGAACAGTAGATCCTCTTCAGTCCAATACACTGTACATGCTGGGAACAGACGCCAGTGCTATTTGCCCTGTGTATGACAATGGGATCCCAATAGTGACTCTTCTTACCAGAAAACAACTCTTGCTCGTAGGACCAGATACTGCATGGGATTCAACTCCATTGAAGACTGGAAAACAAACGCTAGTTCACCTTACCAGGAACACAATATACTTTTGAGAAAAGAGCACTCTTCTACTCTAATGTGTTTCCTATGGGGTCCTAACAGTGAGCTTGCTCAGAACAAAAGAACTGTGCTACATACACACATGCACCATATCTAGTTCAACTCTGCTTAGGAAACTGACAAAAACAGTAGCTCCTCTTCAGTCCAATACACTGTACTAGTTGCGAACAGACGCCAGTGCTATTTGCACTGTGTATGGCAATGGGAGCACAATAGTGACTCTTCTTACCATAAAACAACTCTTGCTCGTAGGAATAGAAACTGCATGTGATTCAACTCCATTTAGGACTGGGAAACAAACACTAGCTCGCCTTACAAGAAACACACTCTACTTTTGAGAAAAGAGCACTCTTCTACTTTATTGTGTTTCCTATAGGGCCAGAACAGTGAGCTTGCTCAGAAGAAAAGAACTGTGCTTCCTACACACACGGGCCATATCTAGTTCAACTCTGCTTAGGAAACTGAGAAGAACAGTGGCTCCTCTTCAGTCCAATACAGTGTACTTGCTGGGAACAGACGTGAGTGCTATTTGCACTGTGTATGGCAATGGGAACCCAATAGTGACTCTTCTTACGAGAAAACAACTCTTGCTTGTAGGACCAGAAACTGCATGGCATTCAACTCCATTTAGGACTGGGAAGCAAATGCTAGCTCGCCTTACAAGAAACACACTCTGCTTTTGAGAAAAGAGCACTCTTCTACACTACTGTGTTTCCTATAGGCCCAGAACAGTGAGCTTGCTCAGAACAAAAGAACTGTGCTTCCTACACACACGGGCCATATCTAGTTCAATTCTGCTTAGGAAACTGACAAGAACAGTAGATCCTCTTCAGTCCAATACAATGTACATGCTGGGATCAGTCGCCAGTGCTATTTGCCCTGTTTTTGACAATGGGAGTGCAATAGTGACTCTTCTTACCAGAAAACAACTCTTGCTCATAGGACCAGAATCTGCATGTGATTCAACTCCATTTAGGACTGGAAAACAAATGCTAGCTCGCCTTACAAGAAACACACTCTGCTTTTGAGAAAAGGGCACTCTTCTACTCTACTGTGTTTCCTATAAGGCCAGAACAGTGAGCTTGCTCAGAACAAAAGAACTGTGCTTCCTACACACACGGGCCATATCTAGTTCAACTCTGCTTAGGAAACTGACAAGAACAGTAGCTCCTCTTCAGTCCAAAACACTGTACTTGTTGGAAGCAGACACGAGTGCTATTTGCACTGTGTATGTCAATAAGAACGCAATAGTGACTTTCCTTACCAGAAAACAACTCTTGCTCCTAGGACCAGAATCTGCATGTGATTCAACTCCAATTAGGACTGGGAAACAAACGCTAGCTCGCCTTACAAGAAACACACTCTGCTATTTAGAAAAGAGCACTCTTCTACTCTACTGTGTTACCTACAGGGCCAGAACAATGAGCTTGCTCAGAACAAAAGAACTGTGCTTCCTACACACAGGGACATATCTAGTTCAATTCTGCTTAGGAAACTGACAAGAACAGTAGATCCTCTTCAGTCCAATACACTGTACATGCTGGGAACAGACGCCAGTGCTATTTGCACTGTGTATGGCAATGGGTGCACAATAGTGACTCTTCTTAACAATAAACAACTCTTGCTCGTAGGAATAGAAAGTGCATGTAATTCAACTCCATTTAGGACTGGGAAACAAACGCTACCTCGCCTTACAAGAAACACACTCTCCTTTTGAGAAAAGAGCATTCATGAACTCTACTGTGTTTCCTATAAGGCCAGAACAGTGAGCTTGCTCAGAACAAAAGAACTGTGCTTCCTACACACACGGGCCATATCTAGTTCAACTCTGCTTAGGAAACTGACAAGAACATTAGCTCCTCTTCAGTCCAATACAGTGTACTTACTGGGAACAGATGCGAGTGCTACTTGCACTGTGTATGGCAGTGGGAGCGCAATAGTGACTCTTCTTACCAGAAAACAACTCTTGCTCGTAGGAACAGAAACTGCATGTGATTCAACTCCATTTAGGACTGGGAAACAAACGCTAGTTCACCTTACAAGAAACACAATCTGCTTTTGAGAAAAGAGCACTCTTCTACTCTACTGTGTTTCCTATAGGGCCAGAACAGTGAGCTTGCTCAGAACAAAAGAACTGTGCTTCCTAGACACACGGGCTATATCTAGTTCAACTCTGCTTAGGAAACTGACAAGAACAGTAGCTCCTCTTCAGTCCAATACACTGTACTTGCTGGGAACAGACGTGAGTGCTGTTTGCACTGTGTATGGCAATGGGAACACAATAGTGTCTCTTCTTACCAGAAAACAACTCTTGCTCGTGGGACCAGAAACTGCATGTGATTCAACTTCATTTAGGACTGGGAAACAAACGCAAGCTCGCCTTACAAGAAACACACTCTCCTTTTGAGAAAAGAGCACTCATGAACTCTACTGTGTTACCTATAGGGCCAGAACAGTGAGCTTGCTCAGAACAAAAGAACTGTGCTTCCTACACACAGGGCCAAATCTAGTTCCATTCTGCTTAGGAAACTGACAAGAACAGTAGATCCTCTTCAGTCCAATACACTGTACATGCTGGGAACAGACGCCAGTGCTATTTGCCCTGTGTTTGACAATGGGAGCCCAATAGTGACTCTTCTTACCAGAAAACAACTCTTGCTCATAGGACGAGAAACTGCTTGTGATTCAACTCCATTTAGGACTGGGAAACAAACGCTAGCTCGCCTTACAAGAAACACACTCTGCTTTTGAGAAAAGAGCACTCTTCTACTCTACTGTGTTTCCTATGGGGTCCGAACAGTGAGCTTGCTCAGAACAAAAGAACTGTGCTTCCTACACACACGGGCCATATCTAGTACAACTCTCCTTAGGAAACTGACAAGAGCAGTAGCTCCTCTTCATTCCAATAAACTGTACTTGTTGGAAGCAGACACGAGTGCTATTTGCACTGTGTATGTCAATGGGAGCGCAATAGTGACTTTCCTTACCAGAAAACAACTCTTGCTTCTAGGACCAGAAACTGCATGTGATTCAACTCCATTTAGGACTTGAAAACAAACGCTAGCTTGCCTTACAAGAAACACACTCTGCTTATGAGAAAAGAGCACTCTTCTACTCTACTGTGTTACCTATAGGGCCAGAACGGTGAGCTTGCTCAGAACAAAATAACTGTGCTTCCTACACACAGGGCCATATCTAGTTCCATTCTGCTTAGGAAACTGACAAGAACAGTGTCTCCTCTTCAGTCCAATACACTGTACTTGCTGGGAACAGACTTGAGTGCTATTTGCACTGTGTATGGCAATGGGAACGCAATAGTGACTCTTCTTACCAGAAAACAACTCTTGCTCGTAGGACCAAAAACTGCATGTGACTCAACTTCATTTAGGACTGGGAAACAAACGCTAGCTCACCTTACAAGAAACACACTCTGCTTTTTTAAAGAGCACTCTTCTTCTCTACTGTTTTTCCTAAAGAGCCAGTACAGTGAGCTTGCTCAGAACAAAAGAACTGTGCTTCCTACACACACGGGCCATATCTAGTTCAACTCTGCTTAGGAAACTGACAAGAACAGTAGCTCTCGTTCAATCTAATACAATGTATTTGCTGGGAACAGACGCGAGTGCTATTTGCACTGTGTATGGCAATGGTAGCACAATAGTGACTCTTCTTAACAGAAAGAAACTCTTGCTCGTAGGACCAGAAACTGCATGGGATTCAACTCCATTTCTGACTGGGAAACAAACACTAGCTCGCCTTACAAGAAACACACTCTGCTTTTGAGAAAAGAGCACTCTTTTTTTTTTTTAATTTTTATTTTGCAATACAATTCAGTTCTACATATCAGCCACAGATTCCCTTGTTCTCCCCCCTTCCGCCCCCCTCACCTTCCCCCCAGCCCGCCCCCCATTCCAATCTCCTCCAGGGCAAAGCCTTCCCCACAGACTGAGATCAACCTGGTGGACTCAGTCCAGGTAGGTCCAGTCCCCTCCTCCCATGCTGAGCCAAGGGACCCTGCATAGGCCCCAGGTTTCAAACAGCCAACTCATGCAATGAGCACAGGACCCGGTCCCACTGCCTGGATGCCTCCCAAACAGATCAGGCCAATCAACTGTCTCACCCACTCAGAGGGCCTGATCCAGTTGGTGACCCCTCAGCCATTGGTCTCCCCATACTTATTCAATATAGTACTTGAAGTTCTAGCCAGAGCAATAAGACAACATAAGGAGATTAAGGGGATACAAATTGGAAAGGAAGAAGTCAAGCTTTCCCTATTTGCAGATGACATGATAGTATACTTGAGCAACCCCAAAGATTCCACCAAGGAACTGATACAGCTTATAAACACCTTCAGCAACATAGCAGGATACAAGATCAACTCCAAAAAATCAGTAGCCCTCCTATATACAATGGACAAAAAAGCGGAGAAGGAAATCAGAGATACATCACCCTTTACTATAGCCACAAATGACATAAAATACCTTGGGGTAATACTAACCAAGCAAGTGAAGGACCTATATGACAAGAACTTTAAGTCCCTGAAAAATGAAATTGAAGAAGATGTCAGAAAATGGAAAGATCTCCCATGCTCATGGATAGGCAGAACTAACATAGTAAAAATGGCAATCTTACCAAAAGCAATCTACAGATTCAATGCAATCCCCATCAAAATACCAACACAATTCTTCACAGACCTGGAAAGAATAATACTCAACTTCATATGGAAAAACAAAAAACCCAGGATAGCCAAAAGAATCCTGTACAATAAAACAACCTCTGGAGGCATCACGATCCCTGACTTCAAGCTGTACTATAGAGCTACAGTAATAAAAACAGCTTGGTACTGGCATAAAAACCGACATGTGGACCAATGGAATCGAATTGAAGACCCTGATATTAATCCGCACACCTATGAACAAATAATTTTTGACAAAGAAGCCAAAAGTGCACAATGGAAAAAAGAAAGCATCTTCAACAAATGGTGCTGGCAAAACTGGATATCAACATGTAGAAGGCTGCAAATAGATCCATATCTATCACCGTGCACAAAACTTAAGTCCAAGTGGATCAAGGACCTCAACATAAATCCAGCTACTCTGAACCTGCTAGAAGAGAAAGTAGGAAGTAGACTTGAACACATTGGCATAGGAGACCACTTTCTAAATAGAACACCAGTAGCACAGACACTGAGAGAAACAATCAATCAATGGGACCTCTTGAAACTGAGAAGCTTTTGTAGGGCAAAGGATACGGTCAACAAAGCAAAGCGACAGCCTACAGAATGGGAAAAGATCTTCACCAATCCCACATCTGACAGAGGACTGATATCCAGAATATATAAGGAACTCAAGAAATTAGACATCAAAATGCCCAACAGTCCAATTAAGAAATGGGCTATAGAACTAAACAGAGAATTCTCAACAGAGGAAACTCAAATGGCTGAAAGACATTTAAGGAATTGCTCAACATCCCTAATCATCAGGGAAATGCAAATCAAAACAACTCTGAGATACCACCTTACGCCTGTCAGAATGGCTAAGATCAAAAACACTGAAGACACCTTATGCTGGAGAGGATGTGGAGCTAGGGGAACTCTCCTCCACTGCTGGTGGGAATGCAAGCTTGTACAACCACTTTGGAAATCAATATGGCGATTTCTTAGAAAATTGGGAATCCATCTCCCCCAAGATCCAGCTATACCACTCTTGGGCATATACCCAAGGAATGCTCAACCACACCACAAGAGCACTTGTTCAGCTATGTTCATATCAGCGTTGTTTGTAATAGCCAGAACATGGAAACAACCTAGATGCCCTTCAACTGAAGAATGGATAAACAAAATGTGGTACATATACACAATGGAATACTACTCAGCAGAGAAAAACAATGACATCATGAGGTTTGCAGACAAATGGATGGATCTAGAAAAAATCATCCTGAGTGAGGTATCCCAGACTCAGAAAGACAAACATGGTATGTACTCACTCATAACAGGATACTAGATGTGGAACAAGGATGACTGGACTGCTACTCACATCACCAGGCAGGCTACCTGGAAAACAGGACCCCAAGAAAGACACAGGGATCGCCCAACGACAGAGAAATGGAATGAGATCTACATGAACAGCCTGGACAGGAGTGGTGGTAGTGAAGTGCGAGGGTCGAGGGAAAGAGAGCTTGGGTGAGTGGGAGATCCCAGCTGGATCAAAAACAGAGAGGGAGAACAAGGAATAGGAGACCATGGTAAATGAAGACCACATGAGAATAGGAAGAAACAAAGTGCTAGAGAGGCCCACAGAAATCCACAAAGATACCCCCACAACAGACTGTTGGCAATGGTCGAGAGACAATCCGAACTGACCTACTCTGGTGATGGGATGGCCAAACACCCTAATTGTCGTGCTAGAAACCTCATCCAACTACTGATGGATCTGGAGGCAGAGATCCATGACTAGGACCCAGGTGGATCTCTGGGAGTCCAATTAGCGAGAATGAGGAGGGTTTATATGAGAGAGAATTGTTGAGACCAAGGTCGGATAAAGCACAGAGACAAATAGCCAAACAAACGGAAACACATGAAAAGAGCACTCTTGTACTATACTGTGTTTCCATATGGTCCGAACAGTGAGCTTGCTCAGAACAAAAGAACTGTGCTTCCTACACACACGGGCCATATCTAGTTCAACTCTGCTTAGGAAACTGACAAGAACAGTAGCTCCTCTTCAGTCCAAAACACTGTACTTGTTGGAAGCAGACACGAGTGCTATTTGCACTGTGTATGTCAATAAAAACGCAATAGTGACTTTCCTTACCAGAAAACAACTCTTGCTCCTAGGACCAGAATCTGCATGTGATTCAACTCCAATTAGGACTGGGAAACAAACGCTAGCTCGCCTTACAAGAAACACACTCTGCTATTGAGAAAAGAGCACTCTTCTACTCTACTGTGTTACCTACAGGGCCAGAACAATGAGCTTGCTCAGAACAAAAGAACTGTGCTTCCTACACACAGGGACATATCTAGTTCAATTCTGCTTAGGAAACTGACAAGAACAGTAGCTCCTGTTCAGTCCAATACACTGTACTTGCTGGGAACAGACGCCAGTGCTATTTGCCCTGTGTATGGCATTGGGAGCGCAATAGTGACTCTTCTTACCAAAAAACAACTCTTGCTCGTAGGAATAGAAAGTGCATGTGATTCAACTCCATTTAGGACTGGGAAAAAAACGCTAGCTCGCCTTACAAGAAACACACACTGCTTTTGAGAAAAGGTCACTCTTCTACTCTACTGTGTTTTCTATGGGGTCCGAAAAGTGAGATTGCTCAGAACAAAAGAACTGTGCTTCCAACACACACGGGCCATATCTAGTTCAACTCTGCTTAGGAAACTGACAAGAGCAGTTGCTCCTCTTCAGTCCAATACACTGTACATGCTGGGAACAGACGCCAGTGCTATTTGCACTATGTATGGCAATGGGAGCGCAATAGTGACTTTCCTTACAAGAAAACAACTCTTGCTTGTACGACCAAGAACTGCATGTGACTCAACTTCATTTAGGACTGGGAAACAAACGCTAGTTGGCCTTACTAGAAACACAACCTGCTTTTGAGAAAAGAGCACTCTTCTACTCTACTGTGTTTCCTATAGGACCAGTACAGTGAGCTTGCTCAGAACAAAAGAACTGTGCTTCCTACACACAAGGGCCATATCTAGTTCAATTCTGCTTAGGAAACTGACAAGAACAGTAGCTCCTGTTCAGTCCAATACACTGTACTTGCTAAGAACAGATGCGAGTGCTATTTGCACTATGTATGGAAATGGGAGCGCAATAGTGACTTTCCTTACCAGAAAACAACTCTTGCTCGTAGGACCAGAAACTGCATGTGATTCAACTCCATTTAGGACTGGGAAACAAACGCTATCTCACCTTACAAGAAACACACTCTGCTTTTGAGAAAAGAGCACTCTTCTACTCTACTCTGTTACCTATAGGGCCAGAACAGTGAGCTTGCTCAGAACAAAAGAACTGTGCTTCCTACACACAGGGCCATATCTAGTTCAATTCTGCTTAGGAAACTGAAAAGAACAGTAGATCCTCTTCAGTACAATACACTGTACATGCTGGGAACAGACGCCAGTGCTATTTGCACTGTGTATGGCAATGGGTGCACAATAGTGACTCTTCTTAACAATAAACAACTCTTGCTCGTAGGAATAGAAAGTGCATGTAATTCAACTCCATTTAGGACTGGGAAACAAACGATACCTCGCCTTACAAGAAACACACTCTCCTTTTGAGAAAAGAGCACTCATGAACTCTACTGTGTTACCTATAGGGCCAGAACAGTGAGCTTGCTCAGAACAAAAGAACTGTGCTTCCTACACACAGGGCCAAATCTAGTTCCATTCTGCTTAGGAAACTGACAAGAACAGTAGATCCTCTTCAGTCCAATACACTGTACATGCTGGGAACAGATGCCAGTGCTATTTGCCCTGTGTTTGACAATGGGAGCCCAATAGTGACTCTTCTTACCAGAAAACAACTCTTGCTCATAGGACCAGAAACTGCTTGTGATTCAACTCCATTTAGGACTGGGAAACAAACGCTAGCTCGCCTTACAAGAAACACACTCTGCTTTTGAGAAAAGAGCACTCTTCTACTCTACTGTGTTTCTTAAGGGGTCCGAACAGTGAGATTGCTCAGAACAAAATAACTGTGCTTCCTACACACACGGGCCATATCTAGTACAACTCTCCTTAGGAAACTGACAAGAGCAGTAGCTCCTCTTCAGTCCAATAAACTGTACTTGTTGGAAGCAGACACGAGTGCTATTTGCACTGTGTATGTCAATGGGAGCGCAATAGTGACTTTCCTTACCAGAAAACAACTCTTGCTTCTAGGACCAGAAACTGCATGTGATTCAACTCCATTTAGGACTTGAAAACAAACGCTAGCTTGCCTTACAAGAAACACACTCTGCTTATGAGAAAAGAGCACTCTTCTACTCTACTGTGTTACCTATAGGGCCAGAACAGTGAGCTTGCTCAGAACAAAATAACTGTGCTTCCTACACACAGGGCCATATCTAGTTCCATTCTGCTTAGGAAACTGACAAGAACAGTAGATCCTCTTCAGTCCAATACACTGTACATGCTGGGAACAGACGCCAGTGCTATTTGCCCTGTGTATGACAATGGGAGCGCAATAGTGACTCTTCTTACCAGAAAACAACTCTTGCTCATAGGAATAGAATCTGTATGTGATTCAACTCCATTTAGGACTTGGAAAGAAACGCTAGCTCGCCTTACAAGAAACACACTCTGCTTATGAGAAAAGAGCACTCTTCTACTCTACTGTGTTACCTACAGGGCCAGAACAGTGAGCTTGCTCAGAAGAAAAGAACTGTGCTTCCTGCACACACGGGCCATATCTAGGTCAACTCTGCTTAGGAAACTGACAAGAACAGTGGCTCCTCTTCAGTCCAATACACTGTACTTGCTGGGAACAGACGTGAGTGCTATTTGCACTGTGTATGGCAATGGGAACCCAATAGTGACTCTTCTTACAAGAAAACAACTCTTGCTCGTAGGACTAGAAACTGCATGGGATTCAACTCCATTTCTGACTGGGAAACAAACACTAGCTCGCCTTACAAGAAACACACTCTGCTTTTGAGAAAAGAGCACTCTTCTACTCTACTGTGTTTCCATATGTTCCGAACAGTGAGCTAACTCAGAACTAAAGAACTGTGCATCCTACACACACGGGCCATATCTAGTTCAACTCTGCTTAGGAAAATGACAAGAGCAGTAGCTCCGCTTCAGTCCAATACACTATACTTGCCTGAAACAGACGCGAATGCTATTTGCACTATGTATGTCAATAAGAACGCAATAGTGACTTTCCTTACCAGAAAACAACTCTTGCTCCTAGGACCAGAATCTGCATGTGATTCAACTCCAATTAGGACTGGGAAACAAACGCTAGCTCGCCTTACAAGAAACACACTCTGCTATTGAGAAAAGAGCACTCTTCTACTCTACTGTGTTACCTACAGGGCCAGAACAATGAGCTTGCTCAGAACAAAAGAACTGTGCTTCCTACACACAGGGACATATCTAGTTCAATTCTGCTTAGGAAACTGACAAGAACAGTAGCTCCTGTTCAGTCCAATACACTGTACTTGCTGGGAACAGACGCCAGTGCTATTTGCCCTGTGTATGGCATTGGGAGCGCAATAGTGACTCTTCTTACCAAAAAACAACTCTTGCTCGTAGGAATAGAAAGTGCATGTGATTCAACTCCATTTAGGACTGGGAAAAAAAACGCTAGCTCGTCTTACAAGAAACACACACTGCTTTTGAGAAAAGGTCACTCTTCTACTCTACTGTGTTTTCTATGGGGTCCGAAAAGTGAGATTGCTCAGAACAAAAGAACTGTGCTTCCAACACACACGGGCCATATCTAGTTCAACTCTGCTTAGGAAACTGACAAGAGCAGTTGCTCCTCTTCAGTCCAATACACTGTACATGCTGGGAACAGACGCCAGTGCTATTTGCACTATGTATGGCAATGGGAGCGCAATAGTGACTTTCCTTACAAGAAAACAACTCTTGCTTGTACGACCAAGAACTGCATGTGACTCAACTTCATTTAGGACTGGGAAACAAACGCTAGTTGGCCTTACTAGAAACACAACCTGCTTTTGAGAAAAGAGCACTCTTCTACTCTACTGTGTTTCCTATAGGACCAGTACAGTGAGCTTGCTCAGAACAAAAGAACTGTGCTTCCTACACACAAGGGCCATATCTAGTTCAATTCTGCTTAGGAAACTGACAAGAACAGTAGCTCCTGTTCAGTCCAATACACTGTACTTGCTAAGAACAGATGCGAGTGCTATTTGCACTATGTATGGAAATGGGAGCGCAATAGTGACTTTCCTTACCAGAAAACAACTCTTGCTCGTAGGACCAGAAACTGCATGTGATTCAACTCCATTTAGGACTGGGAAACAAACGCTATCTCACCTTACAAGAAACACACTCTGCTTTTGAGAAAAGAGCACTCTTCTACTCTACTCTGTTACCTATAGGGCCAGAACAGTGAGCTTGCTCAGAACAAAAGAACTGTGCTTCCTACACACAGGGCCATATCTAGTTCAATTCTGCTTAGGAAACTGAAAAGAACAGTAGATCCTCTTCAGTACAATACACTGTACATGCTGGGAACAGACGCCAGTGCTATTTGCACTGTGTATGGCAATGGGTGCACAATAGTGACTCTTCTTAACAATAAACAACTCTTGCTCGTAGGAATAGAAAGTGCATGTAATTCAACTCCATTTAGGACTGGGAAACAAACGATACCTCGCCTTACAAGAAACACACTCTCCTTTTGAGAAAAGAGCACTCATGAACTCTACTGTGTTACCTATAGGGCCAGAACAGTGAGCTTGCTCAGAACAAAAGAACTGTGCTTCCTACACACAGGGCCAAATCTAGTTCCATTCTGCTTAGGAAACTGACAAGAACAGTAGATCCTCTTCAGTCCAATACACTGTACATGCTGGGAACAGACGCCAGTGCTATTTGCCCTGTGTTTGACAATGGGAGCCCAATAGTGACTCTTCTTACCAGAAAACAACTCTTGCTCATAGGACCAGAAACTGCTTGTGATTCAACTCCATTTAGGACTGGGAAACAAACGCTAGCTCGCCTTACAAGAAACACACTCTGCTTTTGAGAAAAGAGCACTCTTCTACTCTACTGTGTTTCCTATGGGGTCCGAACAGTGAGCTTGCTCAGAACAAAAGAACTGTGCTTCCTACACACACGGGCCATATCTAGTACAACTCTCCTTAGGAAACTGACAAGAGCAGTAGCTCCTCTTCAGTCCAATAAACTGTACTTGTTGGAAGCAGACACGAGTGCTATTTGCACTGTGTATGTCAATGGGAGCGCAATAGTGACTTTCCTTACCAGAAAACAACTCTTGCTTCTAGGACCAGAAACTGCATGTGATTCAACTCCATTTAGGACTTGAAAACAAACGCTAGCTTGCCTTACAAGAAACACACTCTGCTTATGAGAAAAGAGCACTCTTCTACTCTACTGTGTTACCTATAGGGCCAGAACAGTGAGCTTGCTCAGAACAAAATAACTGTGCTTCCTACACACAGGGCCATATCTAGTTCCATTCTGCTTAGGAAACTGACAAGAACAGTAGATCCTCTTCAGTCCAATACACTGTACATGCTGGGAACAGACGCCAGTGCTATTTGCCCTGTGTATGACAATGGGAGCGCAATAGTGACTCTTCTTACCAGAAAACAACTCTTGCTCATAGGAATAGAATCTGTATGTGATTCAACTCCATTTAGGACTTGGAAAGAAACGCTAGCTCGCCTTACAAGAAACACACTCTGCTTATGAGAAAAGAGCACTCTTCTACTCTACTGTGTTACCTACAGGGCCAGAACAGTGAGCTTGCTCAGAAGAAAAGAACTGTGCTTCCTGCACACACGGGCCATATCTAGGTCAACTCTGCTTAGGAAACTGACAAGAACAGTGGCTCCTCTTCAGTCCAATACACTGTACTTGCTGGGAACAGACGTGAGTGCTATTTGCACTGTGTATGGCAATGGGAACCCAATAGTGACTCTTCTTACAAGAAAACAACTCTTGCTCGTAGGACTAGAAACTGCATGGGATTCAACTCCATTTCTGACTGGGAAACAAACACTAGCTCGCCTTACAAGAAACACACTCTGCTTTTGAGAAAAGAGCACTCTTCTACTCTACTGTGTTTCCATATGTTCCGAACAGTGAGCTAACTCAGAACTAAAGAACTGTGCATCCTACACACACGGGCCATATCTAGTTCAACTCTGCTTAGGAAAATGACAAGAGCAGTAGCTCCGCTTCAGTCCAATACACTATACTTGCCTGAAACAGACGCGAATGCTATTTGCACTATGTATGGCAATGGGAGCGCAATAGTGACTTTCCTTACCAGGAAACAACTCTTGCGTGTAGGACCAGAAACTGCATGGGATTGAATCCTTTTCTGACTGGGAAACAAACACTAGCTCGCCTTACAAGAAACACACTCTGCTTTTGAGAAAAGAGCACTCTTCTACTCAACTGTGTTTTCTATGGGGTCCGAACAGAGAGCTGGCTCAGAAAAAAAGAACTGTGCTTCCTACACACAGGGGCATATCTAGTTCAATTCTGCTTAGGAAACTGACAAGAAGAGTAGCTCCTCTTCAGGCCAATACACTGTACTTGCTGGGAACAGATGTGAGTGCTATTTGCACTGTGTATGGCAATGGGAACACAATAGTGTCTCTTCTTACCAGAAAACAACTCTTGCTCGTGGGACCAGAAACTGCATATGATTCAACACCATTTAGGACTGGGAAACAAACGTGGCTCGCCTTACAAGAAACACACTCTTCTTTTGAGAAAAGAGCACTCTTCTACTCTATTGAGTTTCCTATAGGCCCAGAAGAGTGAGCTTGCTCAGAACAAAAGAACTGTGCTTCCTACACACAGGGCCATATCTAGTTCCATTCTGCTTAGGAATCTGACAAGAACAGTAGATCCTCTTCAGTCGAATACACTGTACATGCTGGGAACAGACGCCAGTGCTATTTGCCCTGTGTATTACAATGGGAGCACAATAGTGACTCTTCTTAACAGAAAAAAACTCTTGCTTGTAGGACCAGAAACTGCATGGGATTCAACCAATTTCTGACTAGGAAACAAACACTAGCTCGCTTTACAAGAAACACACTCTGCTTTTGAGAAAAGAGCACTCTTCTACTCTACTGTGTTACCTATAGGGCCAGGACTGTGAGCTTGCTCAGAACAAAAGAACTGTACTTCCTACACACAGGGCCATATCTAGTTCCATTCTGCTTAGGAAACTGACAAGAACAGTAGATCCTCTTCAGTCCAATACACTGTACATGCTGGGAACAGACGCCAGTGCTATTTGCCCTGTGTATGACAATGGGAGCCCAACAGTGACTCTTCTTACCATAAAACAACTCTTGCTCGTAGGACCAGATACTGCATGGGATTCAACTCCATTGAGGACTGGAAATCAAACGCTAATTCACCTTACAAGAAACACAATCTACTTTTGAGAAAAGAGCACTCTTCTACTCTAATGTTTTTCCTATGGGGTCCGAACAGTGAGCTTGCTCAGAACAAAATAACTGTGCTTCCTACACACAGGGCCATATCTAGTTCAACTCTGCTTAGGAAACTGACATGAACAGTAGCTCCTCTTCAGTCCAATACACTGTACTTGCTGGGAACAGACGTGAGTGCTGTTTGCACTGTGTATGGCAATGGGAACACAATAGTGTCTCTTCTTACCAGAAAACAACTCTTGCTCGTGGGACCAGAAACTGCATGTGATTCAACTCCATTTAGGACTGGGAAACAAACGCTAGCTCGCCTTACAAGAAACACACTCTCCTTTTGAGAAAAGAGCACTCATGAACTCTACTGTGTTACCTATAGGGCCAGAACAGTGAGCTTGCTCAGAACAAAAGAACTGTGCTTCCTACACACAGGGCCAAATCTAGTTCCATTCTGCTTAGGAAACTGACAAGAACAGTAGATCCTCTTCAGTCCAATACACTGTACATGCTGGGAACAGACGCCAGTGCTATTTGCCCTGTGTATGACAATGGGAGCCCAATAGTGACTCTTCTTACCAGAAAACAACTCTTGCTCATAAGACCAGAAACTGCTTGTGATTCAACTCCATTTAGGACTGGGAAACAAACGCTAGCTCGCCTTACAAGAAACATACTCTGATTTGAGAAAAGAGCACTCTTCTACTCTACTGTGTTTCCTATGGGGTCCGAACAGTGAGCTTGCTCAGAACAAAAGAACTGTGCTTCCTACACACACGGGCCATATCTAGTACAACTCTCCTTAGGAAACTGACAAGAGCAGTAGCTCCTCTTCATTCCAATAAACTGTACTTGTTGGAAGCAGACACGAATGCTATTTGCACTGTGTATGTCAATGGGAGCGCAATAGTGACTTTCCTTACCGGAAAACAACTCTTGCTTCTAGGACCAAAAACTGCATGTGATTCAACTCCATTTAGGACTGCGAAATAAATGCTAGCTCGCCTTACAAGAAACATACTCTGCGTTTGAGAAAAGAGCACTCTTCTACTCTACTGGGTTTTCTATGGGGTCCGAACAGTGAGCTTGCTCAGAACAAAAGAACTGTGCTTCCTACACACGGGCCATATCTAGTTCAACTCTGCTTAGGAAACTGACAAGAACAGTAGCTCCTCTTCAGTCCATTGCACTGTACTTCCTGGGAACAGACACGAGTGCTATTTGCTCTGTGCATGGTAATGGCATCACAATAGTGACTTTCCTTACCAGAAAACAACTCTTGCACGTAGGATCAGAAACTGCCTGGGATTGAACTCCTTTTCTGACTGGGAAACAAACACTAGCTCGCGTTACAAGAAACACACTCTGCTTTTGAGAAAAGAGCACTCTTCTACTCAACAGTTTTTCCTATGGGGTCCGAACAGAGAGCTGGCTCTGAACAAAAGAAGTGTGCTTCCTACATATACGGGCCATATCTATTTCAATTCTGCTTAGGAAACTGACAAGAACAGTAGATCCTCTTCAGTCCAATAAACTGTACATGCTGGGAACAGACGCCAGTGCTGTTTGCCCTGTGCATGGCAATGAGAGCACAATAGTGACTCTTCTTACCAGTAAACAACTCTTGCTTGTAGGAATAGAAAGTGCTTTGATTCAACTCCATTTAGGACTGGGAAACAAACGCTACCTCGCTTTACAAGAAACACACTCTACTTTTGAGAAAAGAGCACTCTTCTACTCTACTGTGTTTTCTATAGGCCCAGAACAGTGAGCTTGCTCAGAACAAAAGAACTGTGCTTCCTACACACACGGGCCATATCTAGTTCAACTCTGCTTAGGAAACTGACAAGAACAGTAGATCCTCTTCAGTCCAATACACTGTACTTGCTGGGAACAGACGTGAGTGCTATTTGCACTGTGTATGGCAATGGGAACACAATAGTGTCTCTTCTTACCAGAAAACAACTCTTGCTTGTGGGACCAGAAACTGCATGTGATTCAACTCCACTTAGGACTGGGAAACAAACGCTAGCTCGCCTTACAAGAAACACACCCTGATTTTGAGAAAAGAGCACTCTTCTACTCTATTGTCTTTCCTATAGGCCCAGAACAGTGAGCTTGCTCAGAACAAAAGAACTGTGCTTCCTACACACACGCGCCATATCTAGTTCAATTCTGCTTAGGAAACTGACAAGAACAGTAGATCCTCTTCAGTCCAATACACTGTACATGCTGGGAACAGATGCCAGTGCTATTTGCCCTGTGTATGACAATGGGAGTGCAATAGTGACTCTTTTTACCAGAAAACAACTCTTGCTCATAGGACCAGACTGCATGGGATTCTACTCCATTTAGGACTGGGAAAGAAACGCTAGTTCGCCTTACAAGAAACACAATCTGCTTTTGAGAAAAGAGCACTCTTCTACTCTAATGTGTTTCCTGTACGCCGAGAACAGTGAGCTTGCTCAGAACAAAAGAACTGTGCTTCCTACACACATGGGCCATATCTAGTTCAACTCTGCTTAGGAAACTGACAAGAACCGTAGCTCCTCTTCAGTCCAATACACTGTACTTGCTGGGAACAGACGCGAGTGCTATTTGCAGTATGTATGGCAATGGGAGCGCAATAGTGACTTTCCTTACCAGAAAACAACTCTTGCTCGTAGGACCAAAAACTCCATGTGACTCAACTTCATTTAGGACTGGGAAACAAACGCTAGCTCACCTTACAAGAAACACACTCTGCTTTTTAAAAGAGCACTCTTCTTCTCTACTGTGTTTCCTAAAGAGCCAGTACAGTGAGCTTGCTCAGAACAAAAGAATTGTGCTTCCTACACACACGGGCCATATCTAGTTCAACTCTGCTTAGGAAACTGACAAGAACAGTAGCTCTCGTTCAATGTAATACACTGTATTTGCTGGGAACAGACGCGAGTGCTATTTGAACTGTGTATGGTAATGGTAGCACAATAGTGACTCTTCTTAACAGAAAGAAACTCTTGCTCGTAGGACCAGAAACTGCATGGGATTCAACTCCATTTCTGACTGGGAAACAAACACTAGCTCGCCTTACAAGAAACACACTCTGCTTTTGAGAAAAGAGCACTCTTCTACTCTACTGTGTTTCCATATGGTCCGAACAGTGACCTTGCTCAGAACAAAAGAACTGTGCTTCCTACACACACGGGCCATATCTAGTTCAACTCTGCTTAGGAAACTGACAAGAACAGTAGCTCCTCTTCAGTCCAAAACACTGTACTTGTTGGAAGCAGAGACGAGTGCTATTTGCACTGTGTATGTCAATAAGAACGCAATAGTGACTTTCCTTACCAGAAAACAACTCTTGCTCCTAGGACCAGAATCTGCATGTGATTCAACTCCAATTACTACTGGGAAACAAACGCTAGCTCGCCTTACAAAAAACACACTCTGCTATTGAGAAAAGAGCACTCTTCTACTCTACTGTGTTACCTATAGTGCCAGAACAATGAGCTTGCTCAGAACAAAAGAACTGTGCTTCCTACACACAGGGACATATCTAGTTCATTTCTGCTTAGGAAACTGACAAGAACAGTAGCTCCTGTTTAGTCCAATACACTGTACTTGCTGGGAACAGACGCCAGTGCTATTTGCCCTGTGTATGGCAGTGGGAGCGCAATAGTGACTCTTCTTACCAAAAAACAACTCTTGCTCGTAGGAATAGAAAGTGCATGTGATTCAACTCCATTGAGGACTGGGAAACAAATGCTAGCTCGCCTTACAAGAAACACACTCTGCTTTTGAGAAAAGGTCACTCTTCTACTCTACTGTGTTTTCTATGGGGTCCGAAAAGTGAGCTTGCTCAGAACAAAAGAACTGTGCTTCCTACACACAGGCCATATCTAGTTCAACTCTGCTTAGGATACTGACAAGAACAGTAGCTCCTCTTCAGTCCATTGCACTGTACTTCCTGGGAACAGACACGAGTGCTATTTGCTCTGTGCATGGTAATGGGATCACAATAGTGACTTTCCTTACCAGAAAACAACTCTTGCACGTAGGATCAGAAACTGCCTGGGATTGAACTCCTTTTCTGACTGGGAAACAAACACTAGCTCGCGTTACAAGAAACACACTCTGCTTTTGAGAAAAGAGCACTCTTCTACTCAACAGTGTTTCCTATGGGGTCCGAACAGAGAGCTGGCTCTGAATAAAAGAAGTGTGCTTCCTACATATACGGGCCATATCTATTTCAATTCTGCTTAGGAAACTGACAAGAACAGTAGCTCCTGTTCAGTCCAATACACTGTACTTGCTGGGAACAGACGCCAGTGCTATTTGCCCTGTGTATGGCAGTGGGAGCGCAATAGTGACTCTTCTTACCAAAAAACAACTCTTGCTCGTAGGAATAGAAAGTGCATGTGATTCAACTCCATTGAGGACTGGGAAACAAACGCTAGCTCGCCTTACAAGAAACACACTCTGCTTTTGAGAAAAGGTCACTCTTCTACTCTACTGTGTTTTCTATGGGGTCCGAAAAGTGAGCTTGCTCAGAACAAAAGAACTGTGCTTCCTACACACGGGCCATATCTAGTTCAACTCTGCTTAGGAAACTGACAAGAACAGTAGCTCCTCTTCAGTCCATTGCACTGTACTTCCTGGGAACAGACACGAGTGCTATTTGCTCTGTGCATGGTAATGGGATCACAATAGTGACTTTCCTTACCAGAAAACAACTCTTGCACGTAGGATCAGAAACTGCCTGGGATTGAACTCCTTTTCTGACTGGGAAACAAACACTAGCTCGCGTTACAAGAAACACACTCTGCTTTTGAGAAAAGAGCACTCTTCTACTCTACTGTGTTTCCTGTAGGGCCAGAGCAGTGAGCTTGCTCAGAACAAAAGAACTGTGCTTCCCACACACACGGGCCATATCTAGTTCAACTCTGCTTAGGAAACTGACAAGAACATTAGCTCCTCTTCATTCCATTACAGTGTACTTACTGGGAACAGATGCGAGTGCTACTTGCACTGTGTATGGAAGTGGGAGCGCAATAGTGACTCTTCTTACCAGAAAACAACTCTTGCTCATACGACCAGAAACTGCATGTGACTAAAATCCATTTAGGACTGGGAAACAAACTCTAGCTCACCTTACAAGAAACACTCTGCTTTTGAGAAAAGAGCTCTCTTCTACTCTAATGTGTTTCCTATGGGGTCCGAACAGTGAGCTTGCTCAGAACAAAAGAACTGTGCTTCCTACACACATGGGCCATATCTAGTTCAACTCTGCTTAGGAAGCTGACAAGAACAGTAGATCCTCTTCATTCCAATAAACTGTACATGCTGGGAACAGACGCCAGTGCTATTTGCCTCGTGTATGACAATGAGAACTCAATAGTGACTCTTCTTACCAAAAAACAACTCTTGCTCATAGGACCAGAAACTGCATGTGATTCAACTCCATTTAGGACTGCGAAACAAACGCTAGCTTGCATTATAAGAAACACCCTCTGCTTTTGAGAAAAGAGCACTCTTCCACTCTACTGTGTTTCCTATAGGAACAGACCAGTGAGATTGCTCAGAACAAAAGAACTGTGCTTCCTACACACACGCGCCATATCTAGTTCAACTCTGCTTAGGAAATTGACAAGAATAGTAGATCCTCTTCAGTCCAATACACTGTACATGCTGGGAACAGACACCAGTGCTATTTGCCCTGTGTATGACAATGGGAGCGCAATAGTGACTCTTTTTACCAGAAAACAACTCTTGCTCGTAGGACCAGACTGCATGGGATTCTACTCCATTTAGGACTGGGAAATAAACGCTAGTTCTCCTTACAAGAAACACAATCTGCTTTTGAGAAAAGAGCACTCTTCTACTCTAATGTGTTTCCTATGGGGTCCGAACAGTGAGCTTGCTCAGAACAAAAGAAATGTGCTTCCTACACACATGGGCCATATCTAGTTCAACTCTGCTTAGGAAACTGACAAGAACAGTAGCTCCTCTTCAGTCCAATACACTGTACTTGTTGGAAGCAGACACGAGTGCTATTTGCACTGTGTATGTCAATGGGAACGCAATAGTGACTTTCCTTACCAGAAAACAACTCTTGCTCTTAGGACCAGAAACTGCATGTGATTAAATCCATTTAGGACTGGGAAACAAACGCTAGCTCGCCTTACAAGAAACACACTCGGCTTTTGAGAAAAGAGCACTCTTCTACTCAACTGTGTTTCCTATCGGGTCCGAACAGAGAGCTGGCTCAGAACAAAAGAACTGTGGTTCCTACACACACGGGCCATATCTAGTTCAACTCTGCTTAGGAAACTGACAATAACAGTAGATCCTCTTCAGTCCAATACACTGTACATGCTGTGAACAGACGCCAGTGCCATTTGCCCTGTGTATGACAATGGGAGCGCAATAGTGACTCTTCTTACCAGAAAACAATCTTGCTCGTAGAACCAGAAACTGCATGGGATTCAACTCCATTTTGGACTGGGAAACAAACGCTAATTGGCCTTACGAGAAACACAATCTGCTTTTGAGAAAAGAGCACTCTTCTACTCTAATGTGTTTTTTATGGGGTCCGAACAGTGAGCTTGCTCAGAAGAAAAGAACTGTGCTTCCTATACACACGGGCCATATCTAGTTCAACTCTGCTTATGAAACTGACAAGAGCATTAGCTCCTCTTCAGTCCAATACACTGTACTTGTTGGAAGCAGACACGAGTGCTATTTGCACTGTGTATGTCAATGGGAACGCAATAGTGACTTTCCTTACCAGAAAACAACTCTTGATCCTAGGACCAGAAACTGCATGTGATTCAACTCCATTTAGGACTGGGAAACAAACTCTAGCTCGCCTTACAAGAAACACACTCTCCTTTTGAGAAAAGAGCACTCTTCTACTCTACTGTGTTACCTATAGGGCCAAAACAGTGAGCTTGCTCAGAACAAAATAACTGTGCTTCTTATACACAGGGCCATATCTAGTTCAATTCTGCTTAGGAAACTGACAAGAACAGTAGATCCTCTTCAGTCCAATACACTGTACTTGCTGTGAACAGACGCCAGTGCTATTTGCCCTGTGTTTGGCAATGGGAGCGCAATAGTGACACTTCTTACCAATAAACAACTCTGCTCATAGGAATAGAAAGTGCTTTTATTCAACTCCATTTATGACTGGGAAACAAACGCTACCTCGCCTTACAAGAAACACACTCTGCTTTTGAGAAAAGAGCACTCTTCTACTCTACTGTTTTTCCTATACGTCCAGAACAGTGAGCTTGCTCAGAACAAAAGAACTGTGCTTCCTACACACACGGGCCATATCTCGTTCAATTCTGCTTAGGAAACTGAAAAGAACAGTAGATCCTCTTCAGTCCAACACACTGTACATGCTGGGAAGAGACGCCAGTGCTATTTGCACTGTGTATGGCAATGGGAGCACAACAGTGACTCTTCTTACCAATAAACAACTCTTGCTCCTAGGAATAGAAAGTGCATGTAATTCAACTCCATTTAGGACTGGGAAACAAACGCTACCTCGCCTTACAAGAAACACACTCTCCTTTGAGAAAAGAGCATTCATGAACTCTACTGTGTTTCCTATAAGGCTCGAACAGTGAGCTTGCTCAGAACAAAAGAATTGTGCTTCCTACACACACGGGCCATATCTAGTTCAGCTATGCTTAGGAAACTGACAAGAACATTAGCTCCTCTTCAGTAAAATACAGTGTACTTACTGGGAACAGATGCGAGTGCTACTTGCACTGTGTATGGCAGTGGGAGCACAATAGTGACTCTTCTTACCAGAAAACAACTCTTGCTCGTAGGACCAGAAACTGCATGTGATTCAACTCCATTTAGGACTGGGAAAGAAAGGCTAGTTCACCTTACAAGAAACACAATCTGCTTTTGAGAAAAGAGCACTCTTCTACTCTACTGTGTTTCCTATAGGGCCAGAAGAGTGAGCTTGCTCAGAACAAAAGAACTGAGCTTCCTAGACACACGGGCCATATCTAGTTCAACTCTGCTTAGGAAACTGACAAGAACAGTAGCTCCTCTTCAGTCCAATACACTGTACTTGCTGGGAACAGACGTGAGTGCTGTTTGCACTGTGTATGGCAATGGGAACACAATAGTGTGTCTTCTTACCAGAAAACAACTCTTGCTCGTGGGACCAGAAACTGCATGTGATTCAACTTCATTTAGGACTGGGAAACAAACGCAAGCTCGCCTTACAAGAAACACACTCTCCTTTTGAGAAAAGAGCACTCATGAACTCTACTGTGTTACCTATAGGGCCAGAACAGTGAGCTTGCTCAGAACAAAAGAACTGTGCTTCCTACACACAGGGCCAAATCTAGTTCCATTCTGCTTAGGAAACTGACAAGAACAGTAGATCCTCTTCAGTCCAATACACTGTACATGCTGGGAACAGACGCCAGTGCTATTTGCCCTGTGTTTGACAATGGGAGCCCAATAGTGACTCTTCTTACCAGAAAACAAGTCTTGCTCATAGGACCAGAAACTGCTTGTGATTCAACTCCATTTAGGACTGGGAAACAAACGCTAGCTCGCCTTACAAGAAACACACTCTGCTTTTGAGAAAAGAGCACTCTTCTACTCTACTGTGTTTCCTATGGGGTCCGAACAGTGAGCTTGCTCAGAACAAAAGAACTGTGCTTCCTACACACACGGGCCATATCTAGTACAACTCTCCTTAGGAAACTGACAAGAGCAGTAGCTCCTCTTCAGTCCAATAAACTGTACTTGTTGGAAGCAGACACGAGTGCTATTTGCACTGTGTATGTCAATGGGAGCGCAATAGTGACTTTCCTTACCAGAAAACAACTCTTGCTTCTAGGACCAGAAACTGCATGTGATTCAACTCCATTTAGGACTTGAAAACAAACGCTAGCTTGCCTTACAAGAAACACACTCTGCTTATGAGAAAAGAGCACTCTTCTACTCTACTGTGTTACCTATAGGGCCAGAACGGTGAGCTTGCTCAGAACAAAATAACTGTGCTTCCTACACACCGGGCCATATCTAGTTCCATTCTGCTTAGGAAACTGACAAGAACAGTGTCTCCTCTTCAGTCCAATACACTGTACTTGCTGGGAACAGACTTGAGTGCTATTTGCACTGTGTATGGCAATGGGAACGCAATAGTGACTCTTCTTACCAGAAAACAACTCTTGCTCGTAGGACCAAAAACTGCATGTGACTCAACTTCATTTAGGACTGGGAAACAAACGCTAGCTCACCTTACAAGAAACACACTCTGCTTTTTTAAAGAGCACTCTTCTTCTCTACTGTTTTTCCTAAAGAGCCAGTACAGTGAGCTTGCTCAGAACAAAAGAACTGTGCTTCCTACACACACGGGCCATATCTAGTTCAACTCTGCTTAGGAAACTGACAAGAACAGTAGCTCTCGTTCAATCTAATACAATGTATTTGCTGGGAACAGACGCGAGTGCTATTTGCACTGTGTATGGCAATGGTAGCACAATAGTGACTCTTCTTAACAGAAAGAAACTCTTGCTCGTAGGACCAGAAACTGCATGGGATTCAACTCCATTTCTGACTGGGAAACAAACACTAGCTCGCCTTACAAGAAACACACTCTGCTTTTGAG